>NW_015386370.1:2762347-2768460 GCF_001527695.2 Protobothrops mucrosquamatus | reverse complement strand
AAAAAAAAAAGAAATAAACCTCACCTCTGGTTCAAGCACTTGCCTGTGCATTTTATTCCCAGCTTGCAAATGAAATAAGGTTTACTTCTTAACTTAGGGTATTTTGAGATATATCCATAAAAACAAATTCTGTAGGCTTACAGATAGTAAAGTCCCTCCTAGTTTTCTTCTTCTTTTTTTTACCTTTTAAATTTTTTATTTTTCTTTTCAAACATACAAAATACACAATACACAATACATTTTCCTTTTTCCTTAACAATACTATGTCCTATATCTCTTATGTTTATTAACAATTATTTACATTACTTCTTTTACTTTTTTATTCCTCAATTCTAACCAACTATAATACATGTCCCATACCTCATAGAATTCCGTATCTTCTTTGTCTTTCATTTCTAAAGTTAGTTTATTCATCTCTGCACAGTCTAAAATCTTTCCTATAATCTTTGCATTTACTGGTATGTTTTCACTTTTCCACTGTTGCGCATATACAATATGTGCCGCTGTTATAATATGTATAATGATGTATTGGAGTCATTTTTCAATTTTTGGATTAATTATACCTAGTAAAAATATTTCGGGCTTGAGTTCAATTTGTTATTTTGTTATTTCCAGTAGCCATCTTCTTATCTGCTCCCAGTAAATTTTTGCTTTGGGGCATTGCCACCACATATGATAGAATGTTCCCTCATTGTTTTTACATTTCCAACAATCTGGCTTCATATTTTTATAAATTTTAGCTAATCTCGCTGGTGCTAGATGCCATCTGTAAAACATTTTAATTTGGTTTTCTTTATACGCAGTTGATAACGTTAATTTGCAATTTACGTTCCAAGTTCTTTCCCATTCATCTAGTCCTATACTTGTGCCTATATTTCGGGCCCATGCTATCATCGGGCCCTTTACTATTTCTTCTTCAAATTCAATTTCTAATAGGAGTTTATAGGTTTTTGTTAAAAAAAATTCTCCCTTGTTTATCAATATTTTATCTAATTGCTGTAACGTTTGATATATCCCATACTCCTCCATATCTTTATTATATTTTGATCTTATCTGTGCATATGGCCACCAATCTATAATTATTCCCTGTTCTTTTAATTCATCTCTTGATCTTAACTTCCCTTGGTTATTTAATAATTCTTTATACCTAATCATTTTTGTTTTATCTAATGTATTTTGATGAATCATCGCCTCCATTGGTTAAATCCAAATTGGAATTTTCGTATAGTATTTTTTTTTTAATTTTTCTCCATATCCAAATTAATGCATCGCTTATCTGATGTTGGAAGAAATACGTATGAATTTTTTAATCTTTCCCCCATAGAAAAGCATGCCATCCAACTTGTAGATCGTGACCTTCAATTGTAAGGACCCTTTTATTTTCTAAATTTATCCAGTCACTGATCCAAAGCAATCCAGCTGCTTGATAGTAAGTTTCCCATTTTGGGAGTCCAAGGCCACCTCTACTTCTACTATCCTGTAATGCTTTAGCATTTTATTTAATTCATCAAAAAAAATTCCCCAGTTTTATTGGAACTGTTTGAAACAGGTATAACACTCTTGGTAAAACATTCATTTTGATCGCCGAAATCATTCCTAATATTGATAATTGTAATTTCCCCCAAATCTCTAAATCTTTTTGTATACATAGTGCCAATTTTTTATAATTATCTTCTTTTATTGAGGAACATCTTGCGGTGAGCCAAATTCCCAAATATTTAACCTTTTTTACTATTTGCAACCCCAAATTTTCTTCTAATTCTTTTTTTGTTTTTCAGTTAAATTTTTAACTATTATTTTAGTCTTTTCTTTGTTTATTTTTAGACCCGCCACCATTCCATAATTCTCTATTTCATCTATTAAAATTCTACCTCTTTCAAACGGTTCCTCTATAAAAAACACCAAATCATCTGCAAATGCCTGTATCTTATATTCTTTTGTTTTAATCCTTAATCCCCTTATCTCTTTATTGTTTCTGATTTGAGTTAGTAGCACTTCTAACGTTAGAATAAAAAGTAGAGGTGACATTGGACATCCCTGTCTTACACCCTTGTTAATTTCAATCTTCTCTGTATTTTCCCCATTTATTATTACTCTGGCCTTCTAGTTTTCTTCTTAATGGAGTTCTGATATACAACAACAGATATAGTTCTCCATTTACAACCATTCATTCAGCAACCATTCAAAATTACTACTATGCTGAATGAAGGGACTAATGATCCCTGCCTGAAGATCCAACCGCTGCACCATCCCTGCAGTCACATGATCAAAATTTGGATGCTTGGTGACTATCCTTACAACTATAGGAGTGCAGCAATTCCCAGACACACTGATTGTGGGCTGAGAGGCCTTGACCAGGTATGCCTAGCAGCAGAGGGACCCCCAACGCCTTCCCGAGAAGCTGGCCTTCTCCCTTCCTCCTACTGCCTAAACTGATTAGGCCCCCTGGCAGACAAAAACCTGCCACACACCAGAAGACCTGGGCCAGCTGGGCCAGCGGTGAAGAGGCCTTCTACGTCTCCACCATCGCTCTTGTGACATAACCTTCTCCCCTGTTCTGGATCAGCTAGTTAGATGAGAACTAGAATGTTTGGTATTTATTGGATTAAGCACTGTCTCCTTAAGAGATGGCTTATGGGTAATGTAGTTTAGCTATTCAGTTAATCCCATATTAACAGGTCAGTAGGAGGAGCTACTAAGTTCATCACAGGATATCCTGGCTACGTGCCAGCTTGTAAAAGAGGTCTTTGTGAAGAAGGACACAAGGTGATGTGTCCCATAAGAGCCATGGGGTGAGTTCACCTTCAATTTTTCATCCAAAGGAATGGAAAAGGTGATGTTATGTTCAGCAGAAGAACTCTTCTTAACTGTAAGTTATTGTTTGGGATTCCTGATGAATAAATGGTCTAATATTCCTTTCTTTGGTGTTTGTCTGAATGAGAAGAACAAGGTTAAAGCAGAAATCTTGTTTGGACCATCACATCCCCACCACCACCATTGTGTCAGTTAATGAGTTAATTTTCAAATAATAGAGCTTAAATTAAAGAGAAATTAAATCAATTCTGTCTTTTCAACACAAACTTTTGTGGGAAAAAGAGTTTATTGTTTTTACAGAACTGTGAGAAGACATGCTAGCCTGTGAAATGTGTGTGTGTGTGTGTGAGTGTGCAGTTTTTTAAAATTTCTTTCTGCCTTCTCTGTTGGCAGCTGTTACTTTTTTTCTTCTCTCTTTCTGTTTTGGAAGAGCGAGAGAGGCAGAAAAGGAGGGGCACAGTTTCTTTCTGATTCTTTTAACAATTTTTTTTCCTCTGCTTACTTTCTGCTGAGCTCTGGTCTGAGAGACAGAGAAAGGGGGGTGATATGAAATCTAACACCTATCTTTGTAGCTTTCACTTGCAATTTTTTTTTACTCAAAGGGGGGAGGTGATAGAGATAATTGTATTGTTGAACACTGGAAATCTTTGAGGAAAAGAAATGACTCTGAATTGGTTTGTTTAAAAGTTTGATGCATAGTTTCAGCCTTTGCAATGGCTAGTGGCTTACTTGCATAACCACATATATTTTAGTAACTCAGAATAGCTCATTAAGCTTGTTTGTTTGTTTGTTTTGTGAAGTTGCTTTTTTTTGCTTTATTTTTTTATGTCTTTATGTTTGTGTGCAGGACACATTGATTTATTGATTAGTGAAAGAAGTAGAAGAATAACACCTGAGAGAATGGAAGGAATAGCTTTTGGGCTTTTGACCCAGAAGTGGGGAGGAAAGAGGCAGCCAGTAACATTTTTGTCAAAAATGTTAGATCCTGTCTGTCAAGGATGGACAGATTGTGTTCAGGTTGTGACGGTCACAGCAGTGTTAGTAAAGAAGAGCAGAAAACTGATGTTTGGGGGAGCTGTGGTGGTTAGCACCTCTCCATCAAGTGAAGGCAATCTTGAACCAAAAAGCCAGCTGATGGATGACAGACTCGAGGATTTTAAAATATGAGAGTATACTTATGGAACAAAATTTTGGTAGAAGTAGGAAAGTTGCCTTTAAGTTGGTCTGCACAGTCCTGTGAATTGTATGCATTAAATCAAGCTTTAAAATTGTTGGAGAAACAGAGAGGGACTATATACACTGATTCCAAGTATGCTTTTAGAATAGTGCACACTTTTGGAAAGATTTGGAAGAATGAGGGTTGATTAATAGCTAAGGAAAGGATTTGGGTCATGGGGAACTGATTACACAGGTATTGGACAATTTGATGTTGCCTGAAGAGATTGCTATAGTACATGTGGAAGGGCATAAGAAAAGAAATTCTTTTGAAGTCTGTGGCAATAATCTAGCTGACTCGGAAGCCAAGATGGCAGCTGCAGAAGGAATGTTTAATGTTAAGTTTAACTCCTATAGTGGAAAAACTAAGGAATAATCCAATGTTCACTATAGGTGAGGAGACAGAGTTGGAGAAAGTAGGGGCAGTGAAAATGGAAAAAGGAAAATGGTTATTACCTGAGGGAAGGCAAATGCTGAATGAACTGATAACTAGGGAAATTTTGGAAGTACTACATCAGGGTTGTCATTGGAGAACTAAGGCATTATGTGATTTGTTTTTGGAAGCTTATGGGTTCTGTGGGTTGTATACAATGACTAAGTAAGTTTGTGACAAATGTATGGTATGTGAATGAGTGAATAAAAAGTTCTACGATATAAAGAAAGAGGAGGGCGACATATAGCTGTGAGACCATTTCAATGCATTCAAGTTGATTTTACTAAATTATCTCAAGTGAGGGAAATTCCACAATATGAAACTAAGGATATGTTTATAAAGAACTATATACTGGGGCTGTCTTCTTCTTTATCTTACCTCAGGAACAAAGGACTCCTAGCACAAACCCCACCTTTGAACTTTGCAGTACATCCTTATAAAGCTGGAGATTGGGTCCTAATCAAAACTTGGAGAGAGGAGACCATACCAAGTGCTGTTAACCACTGAAACTGCTGTGAGAACCCAAGATAAGGGGTGGACACATTACACTCGAGTGAAGGGACCAGTAGAAGAACCAACCATCTGGACTGTTCAACCAACTGAAGATCCTCTACAAATTAAACTGAAGAAGTCATAACTGATGCTGGAATCTTGGCATTTTGGGGTAACTTGGGGTTTGCTAATTGCACTTGGAATTCTAATTCTCTACTGTTTCAGGAAAGAAATACCTTGTGTGTTTGGAAGAAAGTAGTCAGACTCTTGGACTTCAGTAAGGCATTTGATAAAGTAGATCACAACCTACTACTTGATAAGATAGAAAAATGTGGGTTAGACAGCATCACCACCAGATGGATCCGTAGCTGGCTGACCGGTCGTACTCAGCGTGTGGTCCTCAATGGAACCGCATCTACATGGAGGGAAGTGTGTAGTGGGGTGCCCCAGGGCTCTGTTCTGGGCCCAGTGCTCTTCAACTTCTTCATCAACGATTTGGATGAGGGGATAGATGGGGAAATCATCAGATTTGCAAATGACACCAAGCTGGCAGGAATAGCCAACATTCCAGAAGACAGTCTTAAGATACAGGAGGATCTGGACAGACTTGAACACTGGGCGCTATCTAACAAAATGAAATTCAATGGTGAAAAAAGTAAGGTTCTACATTTAGGCAAGAAAAACCAAATGTACAGGTATAGTCTAGGGGGTACCTTGCTCAATAGTAGTAACTGTGAGAGGGACCTCGGAGTCCTAGTGGACAATCACTTAAATATGAGCCAGCAGTGTGCTACAGCAGTGTGCTACAGCTGGCCCGATGTCTGGAGGCTGTACGGGTCTGGATGGGGAGAAACAGACTCAGGCTCAACCCTTCCAAGACTGAGTGGCTGTGGCTGCCGGCTCCCAGGTATGGTCAGCTGACTCCATCGCTGACTATAGGGGGCGAAACTTTGGCTCCCCCAGAGAGGGTACGCAATCTGGGCGTCCTCCTGGATCCACGGCTGACACTGGAAGACCAGTTGACGGCTGTGGCCAGGGGGGCGTTTTACCGGGTACGCCTGGTACACCAGTTGCGGCCTTTTCTGGACCGGGATGCCTTGCGCACAGTTACCCATGCTCTTGTCACCTCCCGCCTGGACTACTGTAACGCTCTCTACAT
>NW_015386370.1:2737424-2762285 GCF_001527695.2 Protobothrops mucrosquamatus | reverse complement strand
ACTGGCCTAGGGATATTTTAAATTGGATTTTAATCAACTTTTAAAATAAGAAAAGGCCTATTTAAATATATCTTTTAATTCATTTTAAATTTTGTATATTTGTATCAATTGTTTTGTTTTAACTGGCTGTAAGCCGCCCTGAGTCCACCAGGAGAAGGGCGGGATATAAATACAATAAACTTCAAACTTCAAACTTCAAAAAGGCCAAAACAGTGCTAGGCTGCATTGAATGTTTGTTGAATGTTTATTATATTTATATCCCGCCCTTCTCCTTACGGACTCAGGGCGGCTAACAGCCAGATAAAACAACTACAAAATACCAAATACCAATACTACAGTTAAAACACAATTAAAAGACAAATATTAACAATTGGGATAGAATCAAGATCACGTGAAGTATTAATACCATTTTACAATGCCTTGCTAAGGCCACACTTGGAATACTGCATCCAGTTTTGGTCACCATGATGTAAAAAAGATGTTGAGACTCTAGAAAGAGTACAGAGAAGAGCAACAAAGATGATTAGGGGACTGGAGACTAAAGCATATAAGGAACGGCTGCTGGAATTGGATATGTCTAGTTTAATGAAGAGAAGGATGAGGGGGGGACATGATAGCAGTGTTCCAGTATCTCAGGGGCTGCCACAAAGAAGAGGGAGTCAAGCTATTTTCCAAGGCGCCTGAAGGCAGGACAAGAAACAACGGATGGAAACTAATCAAGGAGAGAAGCAACCTAGAACTAAGGAGAAACTTCCTGACAGTTAGAACAATTAACCAGTGGAACAACCTGCCTCCAGAAGTGGTGAATGCTCCAACACTGGAAGTTTCCTGCCTGAGCAGGGGGTTGGACCAGATGACCTCCAAGGTCCCTTCCAACATTATTATTATTATTATTATTATTATTATTATTATTATTATTATTATTATTATTATTATTATTATTATTATTATTATTATTATTTTCAGGACCAACAAATTTGCACTAGGGAGTTATTGTGGAATGCAAGTAACTACACTTTTTGTAATTACTGTCCAAACATTTCAAAATACAGTATCACTTAAAAGTCTAAGAGTTAATCATTGTTGAACTTATGAGTTGCTTTGGAAGAATATGTAACCTGAAAAATGGAATATAATTCTAATAAAGAATAAAGTGCTGAAAGATAAAAGGATTTTTCTATAAGAAATTTTAAAAGTAGAACATACAGATTGTTATGTTTGTAATTGGTGAGGCATTGACGAGGCAGCAGGTGCAACAACAACTCTTTATTAAGGTTTTAAAACAGAAGCCTGGCTAACTGCCGCTCCACCCCTATTTATACAGTAAGCAACAAGGAGGCAGCCAATCGGATTCAAGTATCAGTTCCCGCTTTAAACACAAGTTAATGAGCATCTAGACAGAAAGTCTGGCACTTAATTGACATAGTCTTATGAGCGTTTTTTCAACAGTTTCAAGTAATTCACATCAATACATTACACCCCTTCCTCCTAAATAGTTCATAAGGACAAATATTGAACATATTCCCTTAAATACGTTGGTGGCCTTTTCGCCTGTTCCGAATGCCTTGGAACTGCTGGAGGCCCCCGTTCTGTCAGCTTGCCTGCCAGGCTTGGTAGACCGGGGCTGTGGGACCCATCCGTTACGGGTAGTCTCGAGTCTCTGTGGCTGGTCTGTCCTGGTAGACCCGAGCCAGTGTCCAAAGGTGGAGCAGACTCCACCGATCCTGAAAATGGAGCCATCTGCTGGCATTGCCCATTGATTGAAGTATCAGTGTTTGGGACTGACTCGCCAGTTGTTAGAGCCCTGTTCCTTAGTTGGAGAGTTCCGCCGTCGCTGGCAGATTCAAATGCATGACTGCAATCGTGCTTTTCCTGAGTTTGACTGTCACAAGAGTCATGAGCTAGACTGTCACTAGAGTCATGAGCTATTGGCTGGTTTGCTAACCTCCGCTGCAGTTGGTCGATGTGCCTGCGTAGCACGTGACCATCTTCCAGGACCACTTCATAAGAAAGTGGTCCAGACACCTTACAAACCATACCTACCACCCACAGTGCCCCTTGCCCGTAGTTCTGTGCCCAAACCGAGTTGCCCACTTGCAAGTGCTGTGGTGCCTTTGGCTGTGTTGCTTGTGAGGCAACTCTATCTGGATGTAGGCGATCCAGCTTTGTGATCAAACGCTGGCCCCATCTTAATTCTGCTGGGCTTCTGCCCGCGGAAATGCAGGGGGTTGTGCATTGGCAGAGTAGAAAATCTGCCAGTCTTTGTTGCCAGTTGCTGGTTACTATCCTCTTTTAGGATTCTTTAGTTGTTCGGACCATGCGCTCCGCTTGGCCATTAGAGGCTGGGTGAAAGGGGGCCGAAGTGGCATGCCTGATCATGTTAGCCCTTAAAAAGGACTGAAATTCTGCAGCTGTAAATTGAGCCCCATTGTCTGAGACAAGCACGTCGAGTAACCCGTGCATGGGAAAGATTCTGCACAGTTCCTGGATGGTCCTGGCAGTAATCATAGTAGGGACAGGTGCGACTTCTAACCACTTGGAGTGACTGTCCACCACAATGAGGAAGAGTTGTCCCTGAAAGGGGCCTGCGAAATCGATGTGGATCCTGGACCAAGGAGCATGTGTGGTTTCCCATCGGTGGACTGGGGCATGGGGCATCTCTGGTCTGGATTGCTGGCAAATGTGGCAGCTGTGTACCTGAGCCTCAATATCTTTATTCAGCCCAGGCTACCAAAGTTAGCTTCGTGTGAGTGCCTTCATCCGGACTATTCCCGGATGTCCCTCATGCAGAGACTCTAAGACTCTAGCCCTCAGTGAGTTCGGGACTACGACCTGACTACCCCACAAGATGCACCCCCTGTGAGCTGACAACTCGTCCTTCCTCCTACTGAAACTCTGAATGTTAGGCCCCAGACTAATTTCCGGCAATCCTGTGAGCACCCAGTTCAACACACGGCTCAGCATCGTGTCTGAAGCTGTCTCGGCAACCACGTCCCCTGCATTAAGGGGAGATTCTGGCAGATCCTGGATAGCCAGGATCCGAGTGGCTGGAGCGGGGTCAGGCTCTAAATGCGCAGGGGCAGTCTGCTCAGGCCGTCTGTGTAGCCCATTTTCCTGCCTGGTTTATGAATCAGACTGTAATTATAAGCTGATAGGAAGATTGACCGCCTCAACATCCTAGGAGATATGATCTGGGGTGTTTGTTTGTTCATTGTGAACAAACCCAGAACAATGTCCTTGAGTAATAGGCTGTTGGAATTTGCCTTCCATCAGCCATTAAATGACTCAGCACAGCCCCTACCCCATACAGTGATGCATTACAAGTGATGCAGACAGGCAGCTTTTCATTAAAATGCATCAAAACTGAGTTTGAAGACAGCAGTGCTTTTGCTGCTGAAAAACTCCTCTCGTCCATTTCCACTGTGCATTCTTGTCCAAGAGCCAGTGTAACGGCTCTGCCACTGTGGCCTAGTATGATAGAAAGGCATAATAAAAATTGAGCAGTCCTTAAAAAGCTTAAAGCTCCCCTTTAGATTTAGGACTTGGGGCCTGCTGAATTGCTTTAAGGTTTTAAAACAGAAGCCTGGCTAACTGCTGCTCCACCCCTATTTATACACTCAGCAACAAGGCAGTGTCCAATCGGATTCATGTATCAGTTCCCGCTTTAAACACAAGTTAATGAGCATGTAGACAGAAAGTCTGGCACTTAATTGACATAGTCTTATGACCGTTTTTTCAACAGTTTCAAGTAATTCACATCAATACATTACACAGACCAAATGCTACACTCTGGATTTAACACAGGAGAAAGTGGAGTTTGTACAAGAGAATAAATAAACCAAAATTTGTTTCAGACAAGATTTCCTGCAATCAGTTTACTATTATTCTTCTATGCTACTTTCTGGGAATGGATTGTTTATATCCAGTTCTGGCACCTTCAGCAGGTACATGTTTTTATGGAAAGCTCCCATCTCTTGGGCTGTCATGTTTACATTCCATATAGGAAAATCTGGAACTGCCTTTAGCCAAAAATCTTCCATGGTTTTTTTTCCAGTGAACCACCACTCCTAGGAAATATGAAAATTTAGACAATTGATCAGAAGTTGAGTAGACGAAGCAAACAATTATATTTGTTGACATTATTATTAAACAAAATAAGAATGGAAGGTTTTGTGGTATGGTAGTATTTCATTTCCAGAGAGGAATCACTAATTAATTTACCTTCCAGTATGCTATGTACTGCACCTTATTCTAGGATATAGTCTTCCTTTTCTCCACACTAAGGGTTTCAGCTCAATTATCATGAGGCCCTGCCTGCATAGGACAGAGGTGACATCAATTTCAAAATTCAGCCAGCTGCCAGTAGGTGGCTCTAGGATTTACAGGAGCATAAAGAGGTGCCTTACAAAATATATGAAACTTCACCTTCTCAATTATTGTTCACAATGACTGACAGCAGGTCAATGGATTTTTAACCTATTCTGTGGAACAATCTATTCTCCAAAACACCTGAGGGTAAGACAGGAAGTAATGTATGAAACTTATCAAAGACAGATCCAACCTAGAAATAAGGAGAAATTTTCTGGCAGTGAGAACAATTAATCAGTGGAACAGCTTGTCTTCAGAAATTGTAGTTGCTCCAACACTGGAGGTTTTTAAAACGAGATTGGACAGCCATTTGTCTTGAGTGGGTATAGGGGCTCCTGCTTCAGCAGAGAGTTGGACTAGAAGACCTCCAAGGTCTCTTCCAACTCTGTTATTCTGTTATACCCACTATGCTGTACATAGTTGAAATATAATCTAATTATCAATTAATTTTTAATGTTTTATTGATTTTTAAGAATTACAATCTTTAGTGCTTAGTAAACAATGTGTTGTCTGGGTTCACATATTTAACATTAACTTCTTCTTCTGTTCAGTACTGCACAATCCAGTGTTTTTTCCCTGATCCTCCTTTCTTCCCTATATTTTTTCCATTTTCCCCTCATTACACAGTTACAATTCTTGCTACTGTTGATGCATACAAAGTTAAATATAAACATCCTCATCATATTTTACTAATATTATACAAATAACAATAATATCAATTCATAAATCAATATTCTGTTTTTCATGCTCTTGTTAAGGTTTGATTTCCCATCAATATTTGAAATATTTTTGTCAGTTATGATTTTCTCAATATTAATTACATTTATATGGCTAAGAGTTTTATTCATACCAGCCATCCTCTTATTTTCATATTTCCCATAGCAAAAAAGAATGCTATTTTAATTCTAAATCATATCTTTCATTATAAAAGTCTAATTATATCTGAGGGTCATCTGTTCTTTTAATCATATTCAAACAAATATTTAATCATATAATGCACCCTCTAATAGGTCAAATCTTCTGTTTTTAAGTCTAACTCTCACTTTCTTTGCTAAGTAGCTTTCCAAGCCAAGGCAATTAAATTGCCTAGGAATTTTCTTTCTATTTTTGTAAAAGTTGCTTGGCATGAGGAAGACTATTTAGGTAGGGTATTTTTTGGGAGGAATTCCACCCATTTATATACCTTAAGCAACTCCCACTTTCCTTCTCCCTCAATTTCTCTTTTCATTTTTTGTCTCCCAGGTTCTGACATTTCCCCTGACAGCTCTATATTCCATTTTTTAAAATCTTCTTCTTATCATCAGGTATATTTTGCAGATCTAAGGGGTAACACGCCATTTCCATTTTTGTTGTTATGGCTAAGTCTTGCAGTATTTTATTTGTATATGGTAGTTTATATTTCCCTTCTTTTATCTCTTCCATCTTTGGGTCCATTTCTTCTGCTTCATCTTCTAATTTCTGGTTTATTTGTTCATACTTTGTAGTCGTTGTCTGGGAATTTTCTAGTTGTAGATTTAATTTGGAGATTTGCTCATTTATATTATCTAAATTATTTTTGGTCTCACTATGGTTTCTTTTTGTGTCCTCTTTGTGTGTGACAATTGTTTGGTGAATTAGTGGTAGCATAGACTATAATTCCTTCTGAAAGGTGTTTATTTTTTCTTGAGGTATCATTCCTGGAGATTCTTGATTAGCTGGGTGGGGGCTTCAAACGGAGGTGCAAGGTATATTTTCTTACCACTTTTAGCTGTGTGTAAAACATCCATTTTGTTTCCCCCTCCAAATAATCTGTCAGAACTTTTATGTTCTCCAAATGCAAGTCTTGTCTAGTATCATCAATCTTAATAAGAGTAGAACAAAGTTTCATCTAGTTTTCTGGTCTTTATGTGTAGCCATTATAATCCAATAGGTTCCAGAATATGGGTCCAGTCCTAAAAGCAATATTTTGTAGTGATCCTTTGTCTCAGGTGTCCAAGAATTGTTGATCAGGCAAGGTTGCAATCCACAATGTTCAAAGTGTTCAAAATGTTTAACCACCCTGAACACAGTTCAAAAGTCAATTTTTTCTTTCTCTCCCAATAGTTCTTGAGATTAAAAGTCCAACCTCAGTAGGTGCTTATAGTCCAAGAAGTTCAGGTTGATAAGTATGCCAAAATATTTTCCTTTATTGCCAGCTGTTCTCCATTAAGCTAAGAGTCACCAAGCAGCCAGGAAGCTAGTTGTAGTGCTATACTCAAAACTACCACTAGGTGTCATTCAAAAGCCATTTTCCACTCTTAAGACAAAGGGTTGATTTCTTATATTTCACCTCAATGTTTTTTTTCCAAAGAGAAAATCTTAACAATTATCTCAGTTCTCAAATTTATCAAAACTGTAGCTTTATGTTACTTTCACTTCAGTATTATGTATTTCTGTCCCCCATAAAAGAAATTAAAATGCCGCTTCCTTTCCTCTGGAAAGGTGGGGCTACAATCCCCTTCCTTCTCATATTCAGAAGTTTTTAGCTTCTCGGGAGCCTTTCCCAGGAAATTCAGTTGTAAAATAGTAAAGAAAGGATCAATATTCTCATCTAGTTTCAAACACGCTGTTTATGATCAGTTGGTTAGTGCTTTCTTCTTTGGTTGTCAGTGGCTAATGGCTGGCCACAGGAATGTAGCCAGTCTTTCCCCTGCTGGTTTTGGAGAGCTTTCCTCAGATCAAATGGAAAGAACACCATCTCTCCATGATCAATGAGGCACCCCTCCTTCTTTATCACCTCTTTGCGGCAACTTTAGACTCTTTTAGGGCCCCCAGCAAAGCTCTGCCTTCCTGCATCTGTCTCGCCACGACACAAAACAAGAAGTCTCAAATTTTTAAACAGGGCTAATTTCTTCTTTTAAAAAATGAATTATCTATCTGTCTAATTACATATACAAACATATAAAAATAGGACTAGATTCTTAAATTTAATATTGTGAAAGGCTGTAAATAATGATAGGCTTATATAAAAATGTTCTGGTGACCTCTGATTTGTAATCAGTTTTAAAGCAATACCTTGCTAATCTCTAGCCAGGATTTCTCCAAATGATTTCCATAGATATCACTACTGTAGAATCCCTTCTCAAGATAGCTTTGGCTGAGTTCATCATTTCCAAGCATCAGCTGGACATAGGCCTTCAGGTGGTAAATCCTGGAATAGTAGACTGGGCTTATAGAACACTCGTTCATTACCTGATCCAAATTCTATTAAAAAAAATGAATAATCATGTCAGAGTGTTAGGTTTATAACCAGAGGCAAAAAGATAATTTCTAAGAAAAAGCCATGAGGAGAAACAAAATAAATAGAAAGCATTGCTATTTTATTTTGAATATTTGTAGAATGCCAGTTTCTAAGATTACAACAGGCTTAGTGGAAATGAAATAAATAAATAAATAAATATGGTCAGCTTTTCTGAGGAAACCACCACTGCAACTATTTTTTAAATGTTTATTTTTTGCAAAGAGGAAAAAACAAAGCATGAGATAAGTCAGAAGCTGCTTTACTGACTCATTTATGCCATTTTCCACATCAGGGGTGTCAAATTTCCTGATAGTGAGAACCAGGGCTTTTTTTTTTTTGTCATAGAATGCCCAGAACGGAGTTCCAGCACCTTTTTTGGATGGAACCTTGTAGGGTAGGCAAGGTGGGTTGTATAACGTGTGTGAGTTCCGGCACCTTTTTTACAAAAAAAGCACTGGTGAGAACAATTAATCAATGGAACTGCTTGCCTGCAGAAGTTGTGGTGCTCCATCACTGGAGATTTCAGGAAGGGATTGGACAACAATTTGTCCAGAATAGTACTGTATAGGGTCTCCTGCTTGAGCAGGAGGCTTGAGGCTGTTGGACTAGAAGATCTCCACAATCTCTTTCAGTTCTGTTATTCTATGACTCTTTCAAAAGAATTAAACCAATGCAAATCAGGCATTACTCAAGGACATGTTTCTGCAGAAGTTAGGTGTCTGTCCCTCCTGCACCCCAAGCCAAAATGACCATAGAGGGCAGCACTTAGCAACATGGGGGGAGTTGATTATGCCTGCTGCAGTCTGAAGCAGTCACTCATGCAAAGGTTAGAGCCTATATTAGGACTTATCTTGTGATGATAAGGGCAGTGAAGCATACTTACTTCTCTACCCTTATTTTATTGGCAGATAGCAGCCCACTAACTCTATTTCAGGTGACCAGGTCCCTCCTGCATAAGGAGGAGATGGGAAAGCTCTTTCAGGGCCACTGTCACATAAAATTCCTTGACTTTGCTGGGAATTGAACTCTGGCTGGGCAGATTCTTTGGAATTTACTGAGATATATCTGGCCTTGTTATCTCAGGAGAGGTAAATTCAGATTCAAAAATTACAGAGATTGCAAATCAGCACTTACTGGACACCATTTTGGTTGGTTGTGAAACGTCCCAAGATTGAGATTGTTCTGGTTTTATGATTTGTATAGTTCTCTGTTTTATTGTTGTTATGATCTGCTGAGTTGTGTTTTTAGATGGGCAAATAATAATAAGTAATTGGGCAGATCAAAACACTATTTTGAAAAATGGAATATACAGATATAAGCTGCCTGTAAGGACCCACCCCACTTTGCACCTTAAGAAGACAGAACTCTTGGAATATTTCTTCCAACAGGCATCTTTATTAAGAGAAACTGGCGGCAGGTGTTCTAGACAGGACTTGGGGTCCAAGCCCTACGGTTCAACATTTTAAGGGGTCCCCAGCAGCCCCATCCCACCCCACCATCTTTCCAGCAACAATACCAGGCGTTGCATTTCCACCCCCCTTTTTCCTCACTGCCGGTGGAAATGAGACTTCAGAGGGGATTAGATGAAAGCTGATAGCCCCATTGTTATTGATGAGTCCTTTTGGTGGTATCCACATTCAGTCCCTTTGAAGTTGTACCGAAGGAAGTGAGGGCCATAAAACCCCTTTGTTCACCCCCCTTCCCCTTCCTCATATGACAGAATCCAGAGAGGGCAGAAATGGGGTTTTCCATAGTTGATAACTAGAGATGAAATATAATTGGATTCTGACACTGCCTTTATTTGGGGTTGAGGACCAAATGAACATAATGTAATGAGGATATTATTTAAAAATGATTTGCAGAGCATCTTAGTGCCAGCGTTAAAGAGAACTCTGGGTTATGTGAACTTGGAATGAAAATGCACAATTTATATCTCTACAAACATTTGTGAACTATATTAGCTAGTATTCTTCATCAATGGCCATGGTAACTGAGGCTATTGAATGCTGGAATACAGAATATGTGTAAGACCATGCATTGCACAACACCTTAAACTGTTGTTCGACTGATCATAATTTATTCAATAAATCACAGCAATAATAGAGAAAATGATGGCTATGAATTATGAAGTTATACTTCAGATGTAGAAAACTAAGTCAGAAAAAATATATTTGCATAAAGAACTCTTTGATAAACTGAGAGACAAAAAGGACAAGTAGGAAAAGGAAAGATGGACACATAACTAAATCAAAATAGCAGCAAATAGCCTGAATCTGCAAGGATGAAGTCAGGAAACCTAAGGCTCAGAATAAACAAAGACTTGCAATAAATGCCAAAAATAATTTTAAAAAGTTTTTCCACATTGAAAAATAAGAAAAAAGTCAAGGAAATTATCATTCCACTAATGGAAAAAGAAGGCAAGGAGATGATGGGTAGGAGGAAGAAAAAGGAACTACTTAAAATTCATTCTTTGTGCAAAGAATATTTTACACAAAAGGAAAAAAAACAGACCAGCCAATCAAAAGTAGTATCATAGAAGACAGGGTAAGAATATAAATTTAAAAAGGCAAGAAAATGGTAAGAGAACAACTATCCACACTAGACGAATTCAAATCACCAGGCGAAGATAGATTGTATACCAAGGTTCTAAAGGAGCTGGCAGATGTGATCTCAGAATGACTGAACTAAATCTATCAAGTTCCTGGAGCATGGGGGGAACCACCAGAGGACTGGAAAAGTGCTGATGTGGTTCCAATCTTCAAAAAGGGGGGAAAATGGATCAAGGAACTACAGATTATCAGCCTGACATTAGCAATTGGGAAAATGCTACAAAAGGTAATCAAGCAATGGATCTGCAAACATGTAGAAACAAGCAAACCTTGTTAACAACAGATCATGATAATTGCATTCTTTGACAAAGTGACTAAATTAGTGGAAAAAGGAAATACTGTGGGCATAATTTCCTTAGACTTCAGTAAGGCATTTGACAGATCACAGCCTACTTCTTGATAAGATAGAGAAATGTGAGATAGATAGTGTTGTGTTTTCGGTTCGCAAGCAATTGACGAAGACGCATGGTGGAAACAATAGCTCTTTATTTCTCTCTCTCCAACTCCAAGCAAAGAAGCAAAAGGCACGCAGGCCTTTTATAGGGTTAGGAACCCAGACAGTGCTAACCAATAGGAACTCAGTGTTTTCGCGCCTTGCACATGCGCACAAGGCTGGCGTCACTCTGTCTGGTCCCAATCAGCTTTTACAATGCCCAGGACCATTTGCAACCTTTCTGGGCCTGCTGAGTTTCCTCAACAGGTCAGGACACAACACCCCTCCCCCCTAGATAGAACACACACAATTCCAATTTTCTTTACAATAATAATAATGAAATAAAAGAAAATAATATCCTACTCCTTACAAACACCCTTCTATAACCAATAGGGTTAACTAACCAACCACTCTCTAATGTGGACTTCGCGTGTCTATCTCTTACCCAACATAGGTCCCATCTCCACGACCTAGACCTGTAAGGTCCCTTGTACTGACAGGAACCTCACATAATTGCCTAGATGTTTAGGAGGAGCCTTAGCCCGTTGTGACCTACGCAAGGTTAGGGAGGGGGCCTGGCTTGTCAGCTCACCTGCTCGGCTAGGCAGACCAGGACTTGTACTTAAGGGTGCCTGGCCTACCGGCCCATCTTTTGGACTCACTAGACCAGGACTTTTATGCATATGTTTTGCAGGTGACCCCTGGTGAGGTGTACTGGCGAAATTACCAGAGCTCTTTCCAGGCTCCGTTAGAGCAGCTGGAATTCCCCAACCTTCTGAATTGGCTGAGGATTCCCCAACTACCCTGGGTGGCTCCAGGGAACTTAATCCCTTGAGCCCACAACTAGTCTCGGACGTGACCTGCGTTGCAGGAGTGCCCCAATAGTTCCAGTCCCCAGTGGCCGAGGTGCCAGAGTCAGGAGCCGCCTCTATGGCAAACTCCTTCTCAGGTGAATCCCTGTTTGGAGCTCTTGCGGATACACATGACTCCCTGTTCGGCGCAATAGCTGAACTGTGAAGATGCCCTTGCTCCACCCCTGGGAAATCCCTAGCATCCTGCGGTAATTCCCAGGAGCAATGAGGCAGGGTCTCCAGATGTTGACCTGAAGTGCGATTTGGCTCCTGGGCCCCCTCCCCCCGAGAGTGGAGGCAGGGGTGGAAACATCATGGGACAACCGCCAGCGCAGTTGATCGATGTGACGCCTCAGGACGCGACCATCTCCCAGGGTCACTTCATATGATAGAGGTCCAGAGATCTTATAGATGACAGCAGGGACCCAGAGGTGTCCAGGACCATAGTTCCTAACCCAGACCGGATCACCCACCTGAAGTCTCCTAGGTGCCCGTGGCTGTGACACGTGTGAAGCCATCCGGTCAGGGTGCAGTCTATCCAACTTAGTAATGAGGCAGCGACCCCAGCGCAGTTCAGCTGGGCTCTTTCCGGTGGCAGTGCATGGTGTGGTGCGATGTGCAAGAAGGAAATCTGCTAACCTGTGATGCCAGCTGCCGTATATTAGTCTTTTGAGTGCGTCTTTGGTGGTGCACACCATTCTCTCTGCTTGCCCATTGGTGGAAGGGTGAAAGGGAGCTGACATTGCATGCCGGATCAGGTTGGCCTGAAGGAAAGCCTGGAACTCACAAGATGTAAATTGAGGACCATTGTCAGAGACAAGCACATCTGGAAGGCCATGGGTTGCAAAAATTCCTCTTAACACCTGGATGGTCCTGGCAGTAGTAGTGGAGGAAACAGGAACAACCTTTAGCCATTTGGAATGGCTATCAACAACAACCAGGAAGAATTGCCCCTGAAAGGGCCCAGCGTAATCTGTATGCACCCTTGACCGTGGGGTTAGAGTTTCCTCCCACCTATGAACACCCGTCCCCCTTAGATAGAACACACAATGCCTGAGGCATTTCAGGTCATGACTGTTGGCACAGTTGGCACCCATGCACCTGAGCCTTGATGGCTTTATCGGGTGTGTGTGGTCAGGCGACATTTGACATCACTGAGAACTTGATTGCACCAGCTCCGCTCGAGTCCATTGTGTACTCAGAACTTAAGAAGATGCTCAAAGAACACTTTGAGCCCAATCTATCGGTCATTGCATGGCGGCATGCCTTCGAACAGCAAGACCAATGTCCCGGCGAGTCCGCTGCCAACTTCATAGCTGCTCTTCGTCAAGCGGCCCAACTTTGCAAATTCAAAGACCTCGAAGAAAGACTGAGGGACCGTTTAGTTTGTGGTTTAAGGAGTTGGGAGCTTCAAGAGAAGATATTCGCAAAACAGACTATCTCATTCCAAGATACATTGCGGGAAATCACAGCCGAAGAAGCAGCTGGCGGAGCTGTCAAGGCCCTATGGCTCGCCAAGAGCCCTCCTTGCATGGAGGCTATCCACCAAGAGGATGCTTAGAGAGTCGAAGACTCCGAATTGGACCACGAAGTCGATTGGTTATAGCCACCTCTTGAAAGAATAATTTCCCAAAGGACTCTCCAGCAAATTTGTAGTCATAGCAGCAAGCGAATTAAGCTCAGGCCGTCGAACCTCATTCTAACCGATTTCCAAAACTCCCATGTAACAGTCAAGGGGGAGGCCACACTCGGTGTGTAGTTCAGGAATTTCAAGGGTCCCCTGGAAATCGTAGTAGTTGAGGGCAACCGCATGAGCCTCATTGGACTCGATTGGTTTGATGCATTCAAGTGACCGGGTTAAATAGCTTGCAGACATCGAACCTCTTGACAGTTTGTAAGGAATTTACTGATGCTTTCAGCCCAGAGTTAGGAGAGTACAAAGGCCCCCCAATTACCTTCTGGCTTGACCCTACAATAGCACCAAATAAGGATAAAGCCTTGTCGGGTACCTTCGCCCTTAAGCAAAGAATCAATGCAGAGTTGGACAAGCTGTTGCTACAAGGCATTTTAGAGCCGGTGGATAGTAGTCCATGGGAAACTCCCATAGTTACACCACTTAAGGCCAACGGGGAGGTCCACATTTGTGCCGACTATAAATGCATGCTAAATAAAGCCCTCCAGCAGCACTCATACCCGGTGCCTGTAGTCAGCCACATTTTGGCATCTCTACAGGGAGGTCGCATTTTTGCCAAATTAGATTTGGCCCAGGCCTATCAGCAGCTGCCGGTGGACGATGCCACGGCTGAGGCCCAGGCCATAGTAATCCACAGGGGAGCTTTCAAGGAGTGGCGGTTACAGTTCGGGGTTAGTGTAGCCCTGGGGATTTTTCAGAGTGTAATGGAGCGCATGCTCTGAAACACTCCAGGTGTGTGCCTGTATTTCGATGATGTCCTCATAGCCAGGGAATCAGTCAAAATCCTAACTGATAGGCTTAGGGCCGTCTTGCAGCGTTTCTGCAAAGCGGGGCTGAAGCTAAAGCAGGAAAAATGTAAAATTGGGGTTACTTCCACAGAGTTCCTCGGTTTTCGTATAGATGCCGTATAGGAGGAGTTAGCCATGACGTGGGTATCCAGCAATCATCCATCTCTAATGGATGAACTTCAGAGCTAAGGAGAAACCATTCAAGAAATATATGTTTGCTGATGAGGTTTTAAAGAAGTTTCACCAGTGAACTGGTGGAAATCACTTAAACATTTGGATTCAGAAAGTGTTGAAGTAATGATTTCACTTTTAACTGCAGTGGCCTCTTCTGCTGGCATTGAAAGAATATTCTCTTCCTTTGGACTTGTTCATTCTAAATTGAGAAATCGTCTGGGGCCTGATACAGCAGGAAAGCTTGTTTTTCTTTTCCAGATCATGAACAAACAAGAGAACAAAGATGAAAATGAGTGAGCTGCAGAAGACTGTTTGAAGGATTTTTTTATCTGGAACCAGCTGATATATTCATGTGTTTGTTGCTTGTCGACTTCAGTTCAGCATTTAACACAATCATTCCCCAGCATCTAGTACAGGGGTTCCCAACCCCAAGTCTGTGGACCAGTACCGGTCTGTGGCATGCCAGCAACCGAGCCGCACAAAGAAGCAAAGCCCCATCCGCAGAATGCAGGCAGCATACAAAACCATGCCCCTCCGGTCTGCGGAAAAACCTCTCTCCACGTAACCATTCTCTGGTGCCCAAAAGGCTGGGGACCTCTGATCTAGTAGACAAACTGGGCCTTTTAGGCTTAAACACTCCTTTGTGCAATTGAATTCTTGATTTTCTTACTAACAGGTCCCCAATATGTGTGAACTGGAACAAATATTTCTAACACGATTTTCTTGAGCACAGGTTCTCCTCAGATCTGCATCCTAAGTCTGCTGCTGTTCACCCTGTTGATCCATGACTGTTGTGCTAGGTTTGCCACCAACTATATTGTGAAGTTTGCATATGATACAACAGTAGTGGGCCTTATTCATGATGACAATGAGGGTGCATACCTCAAGGAGATTGAGGGTTTGGTGAACTGCTGTAAGGAAAATAGCCTAATTTTAAATACTGGAAAAACCAAAGAGATCATTGTTAATTTCAGAAAAGGCAGCCACAGCCACACTTCTGTGTGCCTTAATGATTCACCTGTGGAGATGGCTACCAGCATCAAATTCCTGGGCATGCAATTAATAAGCAGGCTGGCTTGGTTGCTCAACAGCGAGACACTGGTGAAGCAGGCACAGCAGCACCTGCATTTTCTGTGTTGCATGAGAAAAGCACATCTTCCGTCACCTATCTTTATCACTTTCTACAGAGGGATGATCAAGAGTATCCTGTCATACAGCATCACAGTCTGGTTTGGAAGCATCACTGCTTCAGACAAGAAGGCGGTGCAGAGAGTGGTGAGGATGGCTGAAAAGATTATTGGCAGTTTCCTCCCTTCCATCCAGGACATAGCATATAAGTGTTGCTTGAGCAGGGTCTGCAAGATTGTCTGGGACACTACACATCCTCTTCACAAAATGTTTTCTTTGTTACCTTCTGGGAGGAGGCTTCATGGTATCCAAAGCAGAACATCCATGCCTCCAAGGCCTCCCAATCCACTAAGAAACCTCATGCTTCCCCCTCCCTTCCTGCCGCACCGGACTCACTTACCTTGCAAAATCTGTCTCCTTTGTGCTGCGGTTTCTTTCCCTTTGAGGGAGAAGAGAGTCAACTTGGAAATGCTTTTCGCCGCAACAATGGAAGCTCCTAGGTGCCGTAATATCATGAGAGTTCAAACACAAATTCTCTGCAAAAGAGATCATGACCCCCGGAAGCTTCCATTCTGAGGGAGGGGGAAGTGTTTGCTTTGTTTGCATGCCTATGGGCAAAGCGTGGAATTGGAGTCAGCTGGGTGCAGGAACCAATGACGTCCATGGCCCAGGTGCGCTGCTCGCTCACATGCGCCAGCCTTAGTTTGAGCCAGGAACGAAGCTTTCAACTGAACGAGGAGGCATCACGGGACGAATCCCCTTGGACCTACATCCAAACTGTTGGCAGCAGTGGCGGGGGCGAGTCACCTGAACGATTTCCCTCCCCAGCCAACTACCCACCCAATCCCACTCTGTGGTTTCGCTTCTTTCCACTCGGATGGAGCAGAGAAACTCAAGCTGCTGCTGCTCACTTTTTATTCAAACACAGACCTGGCAGGCCTTTTCTCAAGCCCCTTCCTGGTGAAAACAAGCCTCCGGAGCGAGCGCACCCCACTCTTTTGCTCTGTTTTTGCTGGAAAAAGTCATTTCTCAAACCCCTTTCTGGCGAAAACAAGCCTCTGGACCAAGCGTACTCCAATCTTTGGCTCCATTTTCACCAAGAAGGGGCTTGAGAAATGGCTTTTTCCAGTGAAACAGAGCCAAAAAGTGGGCCGTGCTCACTCTAGAGCAGGGGTAGGCAACCTTGGCTTTTTTATGACTCGTGGATTTCAACTCCCAGAATTCCTGAGCCAGCCATGCTGAGGGGAAAGGGAGATGTTTCCAAGCTGAGCCATACTGGCTCAGGAATTCTGGGAGTTGAAGTCCACGAGTCATAAAAAAGCCAAGGTTGCCTACCCCTGCTCTAGAGGCTTGTTTTTTTTTGCCAGGAAAGGGCTTGAGAAATGGCTTTTTCTGGCAAAAATGGAGCCAAAGAGTGGGGCGTGCTTGCTCTGGGGGCTTATTTTCACCAGGAAAGTGTGGGGAAAAATGCATGTGCAGCAAACTGCCGTGCTTTCCCCCCACAAACCTCATAACCTCTTGATACCCTTTATCCCAATGAAGCAGCCAGAAGGTTTTGACTTAATGCTTCACCTACCTAAACAGATAATATGCTTAAGTTTCTTTCTATCTCTTCCTGCCTTTGTTAGTTCCTTCTGCTTTCATGTCCCTGTATTTAGTTTCTTTCTATCTCTTCCTGCCTTTGTTAGTGCCTTCTGCTTTCATGTCCCTGTATTTGTCCTTACCTGATCTTTGACCATATAATGTGTTACTAGAAAATAGATGCTTACATGAAGACATTTTCCAATGAAGAAACCTTTGTCAGCATCTAATGGTTAAGCTGGTGTTTGTAACAAGTATATAAAAAGCAATAAACTCAGAGTTTGTCAAGCTGTGTCCTGCAGTTTCAAACCTCTGCTCAAGACATTCCTGCGTCTTTGTCTTAGCGTCATACATATGGCGCTTGAACAGGGACAGGCCCCCCTTCCGAGGGAAAGCAACAGCCAACATACTTACCAGCGTCTGGAATAGACCTCTAAGTGCACTTTCGTCCTATGGGACCCCTCAGTGGTAATCTATCTCAGCACCAGCAGAAACATGTACAGGAACTCAGATTCCTGTTACACAAATCAAGCGTGAAAGTGCCTGAGGCAGACATAAGGAAGCTGGTGAGGAGGTAGTGAAACATTGCCCTTGATATCCTAAGCACTGGATGCTTGGGTTAAGAGATTGGGAAAAGATAGGGCAAACTTTACATCTTGAATCTCGGGCTCCAGTACAGGTATTACATCAATGGCATCAGTGCCATCAAGCAGTGGAAAAATTTGGCTCAGATGCTTCAGCAGGGCAACAATTAAGTACAAACCTCACACCTGATTAGGATCAAGTAAAAACTGTGCCTCTGAAAGCATCTTTAATTGGATTTTCAGCTCCTTCTGAAGAGGCTAATTCTTTTGCCTCCTTACAGCCATCATACACCCCCATAAGGAAAATATTAGAGCAACAATCTTGAAGTAGAAAAATATATACTGTATATATATATGGGGAATTGTCAGAGGAATTTAAAGAAACAAATTAAATCAAAATGTACTCCTCTGCAATGTGTTTTGAACAAGTGGGATGTTTTTCAAGTAGCTTTTAAGTTTAACCCTGTCAGACAATGTCTGGTAGTGCTGTGTGTTGATATGTAGTAGTATAAATAATCTTTAACAAGACAACATTGAAAAACGTTGTAAACCTCCGGTTGGCTAGTTTATCTAATAACAACTAAGCTACAGAAGAAAAGAACAAGAAAATTCAAAGAACCGAAAGCAAGTTTTTTTCTTCTTCCTTTTCCCCCCTTTTAATCTGGCTCTGTTCAATTCCTCTTTCTCAAAGGTGAGGAGAGGAGACTGCTACTTTCCCCTCACCCTTCACACCTTCAGTATTCCTTTTAGTCTTTCCCCAATGTCTTTTGAAGTTGCTGGGATAAATTGGAAGTAACCATAGATGTTCCCCTCCTCTTTAATAAAAAGGGGAGGCCTGTTTTAACCTCAAACCCAAATTGATGTGTGTGTGTTTTGTTTATGTATATGTGTGTATATGTGTATATGTGTGGCCACATATACACATTATGCTTGGGCTTGGAATGGTGAGAAAAATAGGAGATAGTTAAGGGCCCTATAAAAAAAACCACGTTTGGTTGGAATCATCTCATGATTTTTCTTGCTTCTTGCAGGACAAGCCATATGTCTAAATCAATGTTGTTTTAATAGTATTTGTGTATATATGTTTGTCTGTGTTGTTCTGTGTTATTTCCAAGACTTGGAAGAGGATCAAAACCCTCTCTGATAACATCATATAAAAAGGCCTTATTTAAAAATAACTGGTTTGCCTGGAGAAAGTATGAAATGAAATATTTGTATGTGGAATTATTTATGCAAGCTTAGAATGGAAATAAATGAATTAATTTTCTGATACTTAAGTATGTGTGTGTTAGCCCTCAAATCCCACCTTCCACCCACTCCCTCCCAGGCTGTGAAAGAAATAGAAAACTGCAGAATTTATTGTTGTAAAAGTAATTGAAAAGTAATAGTAAGTGTTTGCATGAGAAGAGTCCCATGGAGAATGTGTGAGAGAATTTATGGAAAATGCATGTGAAGGAGAGAAAACTATTTTTTAGTGGTGAGAAGTTTGTAACAAAATGTTTTCCTGTCTCTTTTGTTTTTCCACTAGCTGTGTTGCTTTAAGAGCAAGAAAGACAGAAAGAAGAGGGGGGGACTGTTTGTTTTAAACTTTTTTTCCTCTCTGCTTAGAATTCCAGTTTGAGAACGGTGGTGAAATTTAAAGCCCACTCTTGTAATTTCAGATTACAAATTTTTACTTGAAAGAGGAGACAGTAATTATTGGACAATTTTTTTGGGGGGGGGGAATTGTTGAGTTTAAATTGTTTAGTTAGACCTCTATATCCATCAACCAAAAGAAATGACTCTGAATTGTTCTGCTTAGATTTCTAAATGTTTAACCTACTTAATGGAAATTTGTTTCCTTCTGAATGGTATTTGATTAACTTGGAATTTGACTTATTGACCAAAGGAAAACAACCTGGAGATCTCATTGTAGTTCCACCTCCAGCATTTGCCATGGTTGAGCAAATTAATGACATCTTGAGTACTCAATTTGTGGACAGAATTCCACATAATAATTGTCACTTAACACTTTTGATTTTTTCTTACTAGTAACTACTTACAGGAGTATTAGCTGTGTTAGAAGCGCAAAAAGTATATTGTATTGAATGGCTTTACTTATCCCATCCCAAAATGTTTTATCTTTTATCCAGGCTGTTGCTGAAATAATAACCTTAGGACACAATAGAGCTTGTCCTTGAAATGGGACTGATTTAATTAATATTGTTCTTCCTACCCCAAAATTTGATTTTCAATTTTATTTTCAGAACTTATCTCTTCAGTGCTTTTTAACTGACTATATAGGCTGTATTTCATATCATTTGCCTAAAGATCCTTGGCTTGCTTGTTTAATGACTTTTTCCTTTCCTGTCTGCCCACTGCTTTCTACTTTTCCCTTGCCACAAGCTCCTACTGTTTTTTCTGATGGAGGACAAATGAGAGGAGCAATTGCTTACAAGGATCCTCATGACGATACCTGGAAAGTGTCTTACACTGCAGTGCAATCCTCACTACAATGCTCAGAATTATCTGTTGCTATTTTAGCTTTCCACACCTTTTCTCAACAGACTTTTAACTTAATCTCTGACTCTCATTATGTGTGCCAACTTATTTTTAATCTTCCAGGTGCTTACATCACGCCCAAGATCGACCCCAATCTTATGGCTTTGTTTTTAACTTTACAGCATTTATCCTTTGTTTCTCACATATGCATCGGTCCTTTAAGGACTGCCTTCACAAATAAATAAAAAAGGAGGGATCAAGAGTACCTAATTTGGCATGGATAACTCGTCAAGTCAATAAAGTCTTAATAACTTTAAATCAGCTAAATATTTCTTTTCAAAAAACTACTGCCTACCAGCATCACTTTCAGCAGAAAAGCTGTGCTCCCTAATCCATTGGTATATTATCAGCAATTATCAGATAAAACTTGGTTAGGTCCAATTCCCTTATTAACTTGGGGGTGAGGCTTGCTCCTACAGGCCCTCTCTGGATTCCAGCCTGGTGTGTGTGACCAGCCTGGTGTGTGTGACCAGCCAAGACCAGAACCCAATACTGGAAATGAAGCAGGTGACTCTTCAGACAGCACAACGTCCCTTTCACTCTCATCATCGCAGTCAACCAACAACCTGGGGCGATGTGAAGAACCTAACATCCAAAACGCAGGAGGTTCTGTGGCAACAGGGAAAAGAACCTACACCAGAGAATTTATGCGCTGCGATATTTGTGATTTTGACTGCAAATTCCTTAGTCATTCTTTGCTTCTCTTTCCTTCTTAATTGCTGTGTGGGGGCTCAAGCTCTCCCACCTCATCCTTTAGAATCACGGATGAAATATAATATTTGGGTGCAATTAGCTAATGTCACACAAGTAACATACTTTTGTCTTTCTGAATCATATGATATGGAAAATCTACTCTCTACCTGTCTTATACCTGTGTGTGTTCCAGCCTCAGTTTTAAAAAATTATACTGGTTTAAGCAATTTTCTATCAGACAATGAATTTCATTATGCAACTATGTCAAACTGGAGCCCTATCTCTTATATGTTACCCCTTGATGCTATTGTTTTATATACAGCAATTGTAGCTGTGCCTACAAATCTTACTTGTGCAAAAATTGTCAATTGTACTACTTCACCTAAAAAACCTCATTGTATACATGTCAGTCAAAGAATTTTAAATTGTACCTCCTTTCAAGAGGTATCCTTTAATTATGCACATATATGGTTATTCAATGTCTTTTTTTTCTCTACTTTCAATTTTCCATACTAAACTACCATTAACTTACCTCAGGAACAAGTTATGTTTTGTATAAACAAATGCAAAGTTATATGTCCCCTGACTAAGACCCACTAACTACTCCAGCTTAGGATAATGTCCTCACTAATAAAATAGAGACGAGTGAGATGTGGGGAAAAATGCATGTGCAGCAAACTGCCGTGCTTCCCCCCCCACAAACCTCATAACCTCTTGATACCCTTTATCCCAATGAAGCAGCCAGAAGGTCATACCCTTTGACTTAATGCTTCACCTACCTAAACAGATAATATGCTTAAGTTTCTTTCTATCTCTTCCTGCCTTTGTTAGTTCCTTCTGCTTTCATGTCCCTGTATTTGTCCTTACCTGATCTTTGACCATGTAATGTGTTACTAGAAAATAGATGCTTACATGAAGACATTTTCCAATGAAGAAACTTTTGTCAGCATCTAATGGTTAAGCTGGTGTTTGTAACAAGTATATAAAAAGCAATAAACTCAGAGTTTGTCAAGCTGTGTCCTGCAGTTTCAAACCTCTGCTCAAGACATTCCTGCGTCTTTGTCTTAGCGTCATACAGGAAAGGGCTTGAGAAAAGGCCTGCTGGTGAGGGCAATTCAGAAATGGAAAGGACTATCACATGGAGCTTCAAAACACAGCAAATACCTGCATTTTGAATAGCCTCCTAGGTGCTCAAATACCTTTTATCCAAATGGAGATCTCAGTCATACAGAGCATTCCTTTCCATTTCTGAAGCACCCCATTGGCAGGCACATGAACCTTCCAATCTCTCTCAGGTCTGTGTTTTGATAAAAAGTGTTTGAGCAGCAGCAGCTTGCTCTCTTCTTGAGAGCAATCCTGCTCTATGCTGCTGCTTTCTTCGTTTCGGACAGAGCAGAGAAACTGAAGCTGCCACCACCACCTGAGTGGGGAAGAGCACAAGAAGAAGAGCAGTCAGGATTTGTGCCACCGGCTGGTCAGACAAGGAGTAGGTTAGGCAGGGTAGCTGGCTGGGGAGGGGAGCCGCTCAGGTGGCTGTTGCTGCTGCCACTGCCACCAGCAGTTTGGATGCAGGTCCAAGGGGATTTGTACTGTGATGCCTCCCCATTCAGTTCAAGGCTTCATTCCTGCCTCAAACCATGAGATATTATTTTTATGTTTTGGAGTTCATGGCATTGAAGCAAGAGACAGGTTGTCATCAAGTACATTCTTTATTCGTTCCTCAACTCAACTTGCAACCAGGCCTTTTATAGTCTCCCAAACCCCAGACTTGCAGGCCTTTTATAGTCTCCCAAACCCCAGACAGTCCAGCCAATAGGGAAGAACCTTTTTTTGCACCTTGCGCATGCGCACAGGTCCGGTGCCAGCCAGTCTGGTCCCGGGCAGCTTTTCGGTTGCCCGGGACCATTTGCAGCATTTCTGGGCCTGCTGAAATGCTTCAGCAGGCCCAGGACACAACTCACACACCCCTGGATGAAACATGCCACAGAAGGCACAATAGCCCAATACAGGTGTCTAGAACAGGATAAGTGTTAAACACAAATTTCTTTTACTGCGCATAGGCAGAGCACTTTATACTAAATCATAATAATAACAAATAACTTTTAACAAAAATACTTACAACAACCACTTTGTGGAACATAATTCTTTGACTAGTAAGGTGGCCTTTGGACTGATAGTAACCTTACATAACCTTTAAGGTATTTAGGTGGGCCTTTGGGCCTTTGTGACTGTCGCAGGGTCAGGGAGGGTGCCTGGCCTGACAGCTTTCTTGCCTGTCTAGGCAGACCAGGACTTCTATTTAATGGTGCCTGGCCTACCTGCCCGTCTGGTGGGCTCGATAGACCAGGACTTTGATGCCTTAGAATTCCAGGTGACCCACTCCGCTGCTGACTGGCTGGATCCTCTGAATCCAAGCCAGGTTTCCTCGGAGGGGTGAAAATCCCCAAGCCCAATGGTGGAGTGGAATTCTCCAAGTCCACAATGGACTCCTCTTGGGAACAATTTCCCTCGAGCTCACGACCAGCATCAGAAGTGGCCTGCGTTGCAGATGTGCCCCAATAGTCCCAGTCCCCCGTGTATGTGGCTGAGGTGCTAGAGTCAGGAGCCGCCTCCATGGCAAACCCCCTCTCTTGTGGCTCCCTGTTTGGAGCGCTTGCTGTATTGTGTGGATACCCCTGGTGAGACTCCCTGTCTGGAGCAATAACTGATGTGCAGAATGACCCCCTTTCTGGAGATTCCCTGTTTGGAGCAATAGCTGAATCCTGAGAATGCCCCCATTCAGTCACTGAACCCTGTACGTTAGCATGTGAGAACTTGCTGGAGCTGGGATATTGAGGCCCAGAATGCAATTGATGGCCCTCCCCCCCGAGAGCAGAGCCAGGAGCGGAAATGTTGCTGGACAACTGCCAGCGCAGTTGGTCAATATGGCGCTGAAGGAAGCGTCCATCACCCCAGGCCACTTCGTATGGGAGTGGCCCTGAGACCTTGCATACAACAGCACTGACCCAAAGATGTCCAGGACCATAGTTCCTTGCCCAGACTGGATCGCCCACCTGAAGTCTCCTAGGTGCCTGCGGCTATGACACCTGTGAAGCCACCCGGTCTGGATGCAGTCTGTCCAACTTTGTGATGAGGCATCGACCCCAGCGAAGTTCAGCTGGGCTCTTTCCAGTGGCAGTGCATGGTGCGGTGCGGTGTGCAAGAAGAAAATCTGCTAACCTGTGATGCCAGCTACTATGCATGATTCTTTTGAGTGCATCTTTGGTGGTGCGTAGCATCCGTTTAGCTTGCCCGTTGGTGGAAGGGTGGAAAGGAGCTGACGTTGCATGCCGGATCAAGTTGGCCTGTAGGAAAGCCTGGAACTCAAGAGAAGTAAATTGGGAGCCATTGTCAGAGACGAGGACATCAGGAAGTCCATGGGTAGCGAAGATTCCTCTCAACACCTGAATGGTCCTAGCAGTAGTAGTGGAGGAGACAGGTACAACCTCTAGCCACTTGGAATGGCTATCCACCAGGATAAGGAAGAAAGGGCCCAGCATAATCTAAATGTACCCTTGACCAAGGGGTTTGTGTCTCCTCCCACCTGTGTACAGGGGCCTGAGGCATTTCAGGCCGTGACTGTTGGCACACCTGGCACCCGTGCACCTGGGCCTCGATAGCTTTATCAAGCCCAGGCCACCAAAGATGGCTGCGTTCAAGCTGTCATGTGTCTGAGTAACGAAACACTTAAAAGGACTTTCAGGCATGTTTTCTCCTAAAAGCATTTATTAATGTTACAGATATGTCAGCACAGCATGGTGGAATGCTTAGATCTGCTTCTCTTCCATTATGCCTAATATTCCAAACCTTTTCCACTCCCTTATTGTAAGGTCATGGTTCACATCTTCCAATCAACTTGGAAGATGTGATTTACTTCCGGTTTCTTTCTCCCGGGCTATCCCTATGCTCCTCCCTTTTTCCCAGTTGCTGGTTTAACTATATATATACCAGACAGTTCTGCACATTGTCAAAGCAAGAATATACAGTATTTGCAGCGTTGACATCCGGCCCCCCTTACGAAAAAGACAGATCCTGTAAAGCAACCCAAAGCATATGTTAAGAGTCATCTTTCGGTTTGTTGGGGTGTTTCACATGAAACCTTTTGACCAATCTATTAGCC
>NW_015386370.1:2735504-2737154 GCF_001527695.2 Protobothrops mucrosquamatus | reverse complement strand
TTGGAATGTTCTTTGGGGAGCCCTCTTTTTATCAGCCTGCTTTTTATAGGTTTCAAAAGTCTTTTTTAAAGCAGTTTTTGTGTTTCTCCAAACTTCTTCCCACCCCCTCACCCACTGGTCAAGTGTCTGGGAAGCGGAGGGCATCTGAGGATATTCAGGTATTGGGTTGAACTCTTTTCCTGTGGCCACTCTGAAAGGCCTGTAACTGGTGCTGCTGTGCACAGAATTATTGTACGCCACCTCCGCAAAAGGGAGAAGATCAGTCCAGTTCGTCTGTTGGTAAGAAACGTAGCATCTAAGATATTGCTCCACCATTTTGTTAGCGGCTTCCGCGGCCCCATTGGTGGCTGGATGAAAAGCAGATGATAAACCTTGAGATGATCCAATTAATGCAAGGAAAGCCCTCCAAAACTTTGCTGTGAACTGCACCCCCCTGTCTGAAATTATCCGCTTAGGGGCACCATGCAGCCGGTAGATATGTTTCAGGAACATTTTGGCCAGTCATTGGGCAGATGGGAGTCCTTTGCAAGCAATGAAATGAGCCTGCTTCGAGAACAGGTCTATTACAGTCCAGATGACAGTGTTTCCACTACTTTCAGGTAGGTCTACTATAAAGTCCATAGCTATTTCTTCCCATGGTTGAGAAGGGTCTGCCATGGGTTGCAGTAGTCCAGGGGTTTTCCCTGGGATTCTTTTCATTGTGGCACATACAGTATAACTTTTTACATAGTTTTCCACATCCTTTTTTAGTCCCGGCCACCAGAATTGTTGGCGGGTGAGGTGTAGGGTTTTCAAATATCCGAAGTGTCCAGCCTGTTTTTCATCATGGCTGTGTTTGAGAGCATTAAGACGGAGGGTTTCTGGCAAATATAGTTTCCCCCCCATGTAAGCCAAACCATCCCTGCACGTTAGGGTGGCCTGATTATCTTTGAACCATTGGTCGGTGAGGAGTTCTTGTTTTATTTTGTTCGCTCCAGGGTCATCAGGGTTGGGGACCCTGCGAGGTGCAAGTTGATTGGCAGGTTGTGGATTGGGGATAATTGCCTCGTTAACCTCTTCTCATTCGCTCTTGTATTGGGGTAGCCGGGATAGCGCATCACCTAGGAAGTTCTTTCCTCCGGGTATGTACTTTAGAGTGAAGTCGAAGCGGTTAAAGTACTGTGCCCACCGCACTTGCTTTGGGGAAAGTTTGCGGGGAGTTTTCAGCGCTTCTAGATTTTTGTGATCTGTCCATACCTCAAATGGCACCTTGCTCCCCTCCAGATAGTGTCGCCAGTTTAATAGTGCCCATCTAATCGCGAAGGCCTCTTTCTCCCAAATTGCCCATCTCCACTCGTTCTCAGTAAATTTCTTAGAGGTGTAGGCGCAGGGTTGCAGGATCCCATTTTTGTTCTTTTGCAGTAACACAGCTCCAACTGCCACATCGCTGGCGTCGGCTTGGATCACAAAGTGTTCTCCTAGGCAGGGGTGCTTTAGGACCGGTTCAGCAGCAAATAGTCTCTTTAAATTTTCAAAAGCCGTTTGACAGCCCATCGTCCATGCTAGTGGTTGGCCCGGTCGTGGCTTCCCTCCTCCTTTGCCTGTTTTGAGTAGTTCTGTGAGGGGTAGGGCAATCTCGGCAAAAGAGGGGATGAATTGACGATAAAAGTT
>NW_015386370.1:2688636-2732649 GCF_001527695.2 Protobothrops mucrosquamatus | reverse complement strand
ACGAAACACTTAAAAGGACTTTCAGGCATGTTTTCTCCTAAAAGCATTTATTAATGTTACAGATATGTCAGCACAGCATGGTGGAATGCTTAGATCTGCTTCTCTTCCGTTATGCCTAATATTCCAAACCTTTTCCACTCCCTTATTGTAAGGTCATGGTTCACATCTTCCAATCAACTTGGAAGATGTGATTTACTTCTGGTTTCTTTCTCCCGGGCTATCCCTATGCTCCTCCCTCTTTCCCAGTTGCTGGTTTAACTATATATATATACCAGACAGTTCTGCACATTGTCAAAGCAAGAATATACAGTATTTGCAGCGTTGACACAAGCGCTTTCATACGCACAATGCCCGGATGTCCCTCATGCAGAGAGGACAAGACTCTAGACCTCAGTGAGGCAGGGATAACTACTCTACTACCTCATAACAGGCACCCCTTAAATGTAGACAGTTTGTGCCTCCTTTGCCAGAAGTTTTGAAACGCAGCATCTGGACACGTGTCAGGCCATCCTGACAACACCCATGTCAGCACGCATGTAAGCGTGTGATCAGTGACAGTTTCTGCAGCCACATCCCTAGCATTGAGGGGAGATTCAGGCAGCTCCTGAATAGAGAGAATATTAACAGCAGGGGCAGGATCTGCCTCTATTTGTGAGAGAGGTAGCCTACTGAGGCCATCTGGATGGCCCATTTCTTTCCCAGGTTTGTGAATAAGTGTGTAGTCATATGCTGACAGGAAAATGGACCACCTCAGCATACGTGGGGATATGATGTGTGGGGTTTGTTTGGTCGTTGTAAACAAACCCAGCAATGGCTTGTGGTCTGTATAGACCATGAAGTGGCGGCCATATAAGAAATCATGGAATTTCTTTATGCCAGCCACTATGGCCAAAGCTTCTCTGTCAATCTGAGCGTAATTCCACTCTGTAGATGACAGAGTCCTTGAGTAGTAAGCCACAGGGACTTGTGTCCCGTCAGCCTTCAGGTGACTGAGTACTACACCCACCCCATAAGGGGATGCATCACAAGCGATGCACACAGGCAGTTGCTCGTTAAAATGTGCTAATACAACATTTGATGAGAGCAAGGCCTTGACCTCTTTAAAACTCCTGTCATGGACCTTAGTCCACTGCCAAGGAACTTGCTTATCTAAGAGCCGGTGTAATGGCTCAGCCATTGTAGCCTTATGGGGAAGAAAAGCATGATAGAAGTTGAGAAGTCCCAAGAAAGAATGAAGCTTACTTTTAGACTTGGGACTTGGGGCCTCCTGAATGGCCTTCAGTTTGGATTCTGCAGGGTGGATGCCTTGAGCATCTATTTTAAAACCTAAAAATTCTGTGGAAGTAACTCCAATTTTGCATTTGTCTTTTTTCAATTTGAGGCCCGCTTGGCGGAACCTCAGCAACACAGCCCGTAACCTGTCAGCCAAATTCTGTGATGACTCCCCTGCGATGAGAACATCATCGAAGTACGGGCAAATCCCCGGAATACCCCTGAGCGTGTGCTCCATGACGCTCTGAAATATGCCAGGAGCAACATTCACCCCCAATTGTAACCTTTTTACCTTAAAAGCACCCCTAAGGGTCACTATTGTTTGGGCCTCAGCAGTTGCCTCATCACCAGATAGCTGTTGATAGCCCTGTGCTAAATCAAGCTTTGCAAACAGCTTTCCCCTTTGAGGGAGGCCAGAATATGACTCACTACTGGTACAGGATATGCATGCTGTTGCAAAGCTTTATTCAAAGTACATGTATAGTCCGTGCAAATTCGGACTTCCCCATTAGCCTTTAAAGGCGTTACAATGGGGGTTTCCCATGGACTTGAGTCCACAGGTTCCAAGATGCCCTGCTGGAGCAGCTTGTCCAGCTCAGCATCAATCTTGCCCTTGAGGCCGAAGGGCACCCTCCTAGGCTTAATCCTAACCGGTGTGATGTTTGGGTCTAACCGCAGGGCAATGTGAGGCCCCTTGTATGAACCAAGCTCTGAACTAAACACATCCACAAACTCTCTGCAGACTTCTGCAATTCCTGGAGTTTGCAGGCTGTGTAGGCCAGTTACCTGGATTCCCAGGGCCTCGAATCAATCGAGTCCAATTAGACTTGTACGATCACCCCCAACAACCACCACATCTAATAGGCCTTGGAAAGCCTTACACTGCATTTTGAGCATGGCTTCTCCAAGTACATTAACCCTTGAATTTTGAAAGTCAGTAAGCATTAAGTTCGATGGCCTGAGTTTGACTCGAAGGCCACTACTGCTGCAAATTTTTTTAAAGGTATTGTGTGAAATGATCGATAGAGCGGACCCGGTATCCAGCTCCATCGATAAGGGAATCCCTTGTAATTTCACATCAATGTGAAGTTTCTGTTTAAGTGGCTTGAGTGTCCCTGTCTGCAAAATGCTTCTACGCGACGCGCAGAAACCCACCCTGTGTTGGCTGGGGACCCTGGTACCTTTCTAAAGGAATTCTTCCCTAGGTTGCACCTGCTGGCGACCCAAACAAACGGTGGCAATGTGGCCTTGCTTACCACATGCTCGGCAAATGGTGGAGCGGAACTGGCAGTCCATGCACTTGTGGCGTTCTTCGCAACCGAGACACTGAAGGGCTGCTGGGGCCTTGTCTGGTTTCTCTCGTGGCCTTCTTACCACAGGCTGGTGAAGTCTGTCCACCTCCTCTTCAGGATCCAGGTCTGGAACCTCTTGAGCGACCTCTTGATGGACAGTCGCGATGGCTGGAGCGTTTCTGGCAAGCCGCAAGGCCTTCACAGCGCCGCCTGCTACTTCTTCAGCTACAACTTCGCGCAAGACATCTTGGAAAGTGACTTCAGCTTTAGCAAAGATTTTTTGTTGCAGCGCTCTGCTTCTAAGGCCGCAGACGAAGCGGTCTCATAAGCATTCTTCCAGGTCCTTGAATTCACAAGGCCTGGCAGCTTGTCTCAAGGCAGCGATGAATTCTGCGGCAGACTCACCTGGCTTCTGGTCCCTCTGCTCAAAAGCATGCCTCCATGCAATTACAGACAGTTTGGGATGGAAGTGATCCTTCAGCATGTTTTTTAAATCTATGTAGGTGACAGACTCCAGCGGTGCAGGGACTACCAGGTTTTTGGCCACGTCGAAGGTGTCCTGACCGCAGACGCACAGCAGGGTTGCCGCTTTCAGGCCGTTTTCCCGGACCTGGTTAACCCTTAGGTAATTTTCTACCCGGGCCACATAGGAGTTCCAGCGCTCCGGGTGAGAAATGTCGAATTCTGACAAGCATCCTATCTTCGACATCTTCAGCTTTGGAATGCCTTGCTGCAAGCCTTCATTGGGGAAAGGGCCCGTTTGCCAAGCTCACCTCCAGTGATGCTGTACTGGCAGGTGAGTGCAGAGCTAGACGCCGACTTCCCAGGCTTCAGGATCTTCAGATGAGGCTTACCCTCTTCTTATTGCCTTCTTCCTTGCAGCGATCCCACCCTCGTTGCCACTTTTATGTTTTGGAGTTCGCGGCATTGAAGCAAGAGACATGTTGTCATCAAGTACATTCTTTATTCGTTCCTCAACTCAACTTGCAACCAAGCAGGCATGCAGGCCTTTTATAGTCTCCCAAACCCCAGGCAGTCCAGCCAATAGGGAAGAACCTTTTTTCATGCCTTGCGCACGCGCACAAGTCCGGCGCCAGCCAGTCTGGTCCCGGGCAGCTTTATGGTTGCTCGGGACCGTTTGCAACATTTCTGGGCCTGCTGAAATGCTTCAGCAGGCCCAGGACACAACAATTATCATAATGGATTCTGGCACTATAGAAATAGGACAGCCAAGTAAATAAGTTAGCAGGGTTGCAAGCCATCCCAATTCCTTCCTTAGATTGTAGAACCACTGTAGCCTTAAAAGCTAAAACCAGCTTATATGGTAAGGATCATAATATGTATATATTAAAATCCAATTCTGTGGGTTTTAGAAGCAGCATTGGAAATATTTTTCTAGTCATCTTAAACCAAACTTCTTCTTATTGCTGTTGTTAAAATAATAATGCTTATCATTTAATACAGCATGCCTGGCTGAGGAATTCTGGGAGTTGAAGTCCACAAGTCATAAAAGGGCCAAGTTTGAAGACCCTGATTTAATATCTGCTAAAGTAAAACAAAAAAAGAGGAGATTTTAGGTGAAATTAGAAACTGATTAGGAAAACATCCAGAGGATTTGATTTGATTTGATAGTCCACTGTTTGTGCCTGCAAGAAATTGTTAAATAAGTAAATTTCTGCATACCCATCCATATATCCCTTACCTTTGTTATCCTGTTGTGCATCTCACGGACTTTGTCAGGCCTCTCTTCTATATATTTTCTTAACAACAGAGTCTCACACTCCACCAGTTTACAGAATCCATGGTTAGAACAGAGTGAAGCACATGTTCTCCTCACCAACCGCCTTGCTTTTTCAAATGGTATTATGAATTTATCCCATTGCTGAAGTCTGGCAAACCTAAAAGATAAACTCACATGTTAGGTAGAAGGAGAATCAACCCTTCCCTTGTGAGATGTACAGAAACATGAGTTTTCAGAATGAAAGGAAATTGAGGCCAAAAATGTATAATCTTTATACTATCGTCTCCTTTCATATTTAAGGTTATTTAGAAATCTAATTATTTTATCAAAAAACCAACTAATATTGGAAAAAAAGAAATGGATGATGGAAGTTGATAGGAATGTGATTTATAAGACAGAGAATTAGAATTACATACACTTTACATTGGTAACATTGGTCCTTGGAAATCCACTACAGGTTTTTTTTTGTCACACCATACAAAAAGTTCCAGCTAGCCCAATCATTCATTTAATTAAATTCAGTTAAACAACTTACTATCAGATGCCAAGATTTACTTAATTTGGTATACAACAGTGGGTGTAGATTGAAGTGTGTTTCTGATTCTTTGGCTCTTCATGACTTAAAAATCACAAGAGATAAGAAGTATTTAGGCAGAGAATTAATTTCCTTTCTATATCAGTCCTTTATGACTCTTTCACAGAAAATCCTGTTTCTGTTTAAAATATGTTTCACTAATCATTGCTCAGGTCAGAAGAAGATTCAGATACACACATCCATAGAGAACAATGCCGCCTCCAACAGTAACACTGAGTTCCAGGAAGCCAGGGATCAACCTATAAATTTCTATCTTACAATATAAAAAGGGAAACTATCACATCATATAATAGCATTACAAAAAATTAGTTACCAAATTGCCAGAGAAGAATACAAGCTCAACATGATGTTGTTTTGAGACATAAGGATGCAGTTTGTTTCATTAGCGAGAATAAAATCCTGGCAGTACTTAAATGGCTTAAAACAAAATCCTGGGGGGAGGGGAAAAAGTATCATTAAGCATGTATCACTGGCTATGATTCCAGTCATAGTTGAATATGTCCAAATGTTCAATAGCACATAGTAGATAACATATATCAACAGTATTAAGATTTGCATCATTTGAAGAAAAACTCAGTCAAATAACTCCATTGTTCATGGAATCTAGGAATATTGTATGGATAGCAAATATCAGCAGATCTGCAATGCCTATTTGGCAGTATCTTAATATCGCTAGGCACATAGAGGAAGAACCATGTTTAGAATTGGGATCTTGATAATAGGTCAGGAAAAAATAATAATTAAATATATAAAGCTGTACTGTTGGAGCCTAAACATGGCTGAAAATTATCTTGCATCATTCCTTATTTTATAACCCCTTGTTAACCTGAACATATTCAATCTTGACAAGGTTAAAGTTGCCCCCAATAAAACTATTACTTGCCCTAACCCTAGTACAGGGGTGTCAAACTCGCAACATCACGTGACGTGTCGTGACATATCACAACTTTTTTGCCATTGCCGGCAATGGGGTGGGCGCGGTTTCGCTATGATGCATCCAGCCCATAGGCCAGCAGTTTGACACCCCTGCCCTAGTACAACAACAAAAGATACAAAAAGTCAAAGATCAAAAAAGAGAAAGGGATGAAAATGCCATGTTCTGCTGAAGAAAATCTTTATTAATGAGGCCTGAGAAGTTTTCAATGTTTGCTCTTCAAAAATATCTGTCAGAAATATTTGGATCTGATTAATAAAGCTTTTCTTCTAACATCGGGTCTTTTTGTCTTTCTTTCTGCTCATGGTTCAAGTCATGCCATGGGATAGAAATACTGTGAGACATCCTAATTTACCATAAATGTCAAAAGAGAAAAGTTCTCCTAGAACAGTGATGGTGAACCTTTTAGAGATTGAGTGCCCAAACCACAACCCAAAACTCAGTTATTTATCGCAAAGTGCCAGGGCCGCATCAGCATTGTGGTGCCCTCAGGGGGGCATGGGGGTGTGGCCCACTGGGTGGGCATGGCTCCAGTTGTCATGGCAGACTGGGTGGGTGTGGCTGGGGTGGGCATGGCCACCTTGATGTTGCTCATGGGGGGGCACCTGTGGGGGCCAGGCAGGGTTGGAGGAGATCCAGGAGGTCTCTGGTGGGTGGGCGGTGGGCAGGAGGCCCAGCATAGATGGGGGAGAGGCACGCAATCCTAGCTAGGACTGGGGGGCCATGGTGCCGATGGGGATCTGGCTTTCCCTGCTCGGGGTGGCCTTTAGCTTGCTGGCTGTGGGCGTGCTCCACCTCTACTCGAGCTTGCTAGCTGGCAGCTTTGCCTCCTTTGTGCTGGGTTGGGCAGCCGCTCCGGGCAGTGGCGGCCTACTGGACCTGTGCAAGCTGCTGGCAGCAGCAGCGTGCGTGCCCATAGAGAGAGCTCTGAGTGCCGCCTCTGGTACGCGTGCCATAGGTTCGCCACCACTGTCCTAGAATGACTATTAGTATTTCATGTTGGTGTCCTTTTATTTTCAAAATATTCCTGATGGTAATCATTTTGGCTAATTTGTTAATGTTAAAATGAACTTTCTTTAACCTTTCTATATTTGCACAAAGTCTTTACTGTTAAAATAATATGTAACCTTACTATTAAAGTTACATATTCAGGTGATATCTCACCTGAAATTATATTTTCCAAGTTTATCCTATGTCTAAGAAGTAAAGCTTTCTTCAAATCAATCTGAACTCTGGTATATATGTGTTATATAGACATGATCAGGACTTGGTTACATTACTGGCTATTGGGTAGAACTGGTTAGCAGGTGGTTGTCAAATTACAATTTGGATTCAGAAAAGGCAGTTCATTTCCTTAATATATTTTTTTCTGATTATATATTAATGTTAATTTTGATAGTGATTTACCTTCTAGGGTTAGGAGGAATATTTAATAACATAAATTATGTTTAAATTTAATGATGGTATAAGTGATTGGGTATTTTATCACGTTATTGTCTGTCTTTTAATTATTGTACAGACACACTGCCATGACAACATTTTGTTGAAAGGTAGATATAATTGTTTTTAATGTCTTTTTCTTACTTCAAACCTGCATTTTAGATACTGCGTAAAGGACTCTGCACTTACCAGCATAAAGTATAATGTTCAGGCAGCCTGAAATGAAGAGGGACTGTCCAATGATATTGTCATCTCGAAAGGTGAGATCTTCTAGGCAACTCAACACTTGCACAGAATCTTGATATCTAAGAAGAAGCAGGAGGAAACATCTCTATGCAGTGCAAGAACCTGGTTCCCAAAAGGGTTGTCTTGATTTGTTGTGAAAACTTGGTAACTGTGTATGTGCCTGAGGATGACAGCAGTGTAAGCATTATATATAAACATGGACCCTCTAAGAACTTATTGTTAATTGTTATTGGTAGATTTGTGGTTTGTGCTGAGAATAAAAAAAAACACATGAAATGGATGACTATATAAATTTGGCAATGAAATATATAAAATATATTGGCCAGACTGTTCATTCACATACAGAAGGTTTATTTCTCTATATATATATGTAATGTAAGTATGTAAAAACATTCTCTAATGTGTGCATGACTTACATAGGTAGTTTACATTATATACATATTTGCATGGGTATTGAAATATTTCATGTACATTATCCACAATTTAAGCAACATAAGAAATATATTTAATCTTGAAGACATATTTGGCTTGGAGAAGTATATTGGTGTTACATATCAAAGTGGGCAAACTGCATCCATGCAACATGTGTGTTGTTTGTACATGCCTGGAATCACACTAAAAACACACCAAGAGGAATAGTCCTTCACTATAATAAAGTTTAAAACAGCTTCCACTGATATCAGTAAAAACTATTTTGAAGTTTCACTACAGAGTAGAGAAAATGTTTGAAGAAAGGTTGCCCAAACACTCTCTTCCTCAATAGAGGCTCTCTCCTATACACAGACAAATGTTTTCACTGAGAAGTTAAAACACTTTGACACCCATTAATACTTAAGCTCTTGCTTTTCCTGACCTAGTGACAACCATGATTCTTTTTCTAGTTTTTGAAGCTCGACAGATGGATTTGTAATTGACTGACCAACCACACTCAGCGAGTAGTCTTCAATGGAACTACATTGACATGGAAGGAAATATGCAGTGGGGTACCCCAAGGTTTGGTCTTGGGCCCAGTACTCTTTAACATCTTCATAATGATATAAATTAGGGGTCTTCAAGCTTGGCCCTTTTATGACTTGTGGACTTCAACTCCCAGAATTCATCAGCCAGGCGTGCCAGGCCAAGTTTGAAGACCCCTGATCTAGATGATAGGATAGAAGGGGAACTCATCAAATATGTAGATGGCATCAAACTGGAGGGAATAGCCAACACTTTAGAAGATAGGCTCAAGACCCAGAAGGATCTTGGCAGACTTGAACATTGGGCCCTATCCAGTAGAGGTGAGAAAAGTAAGATCCTGTGCTTAGACAGGAAAAATAAAATGCACAGTTTAGAACAGGCAGTCCCTCGCTTAACAGTAATAACTGTGACAGGGATCTAAGTGTTCTAATGGAACACCACTTAATTATGAGCCAACAGAGTGCTGCAACTGCCAGGATGCATCAACAGAGTGATAGCATCAAGACAATGAGAAGTGATAGTACCAATTTACACCGCATTGGTGAAACCACATTTGGAATATTGCATTAGTTCTGGTCACCATGATAGAAAAAAGAGACCCTGGAAAGTGTGCAGAGAAGAGCAACAAAGATGATAATGGGTCTGGAGGCTAAACCATGTGATGGTTGAGGGAGCTATTTGTCTAGTCTATCAAAGAAAAGGATCAGGGCAGAGATAACTGTCTTCCAATACTTAAAATGCTGTCATAGAGAAGAGGGGATTGACTTATTCTCTAGGACATCAGAGGCCAGGACAAGAAATAATGGTGGAAGCTTGTTAAAGAGAGATCCTACCTAGAAGTAAGGACACATTTTCTGACAAAGCAATTAATCAATTATTAATTAATCAGCTTGTTTCCTGGGGTTGCAGGTATTCTATCACTGGAGGTTTACAAAAATAGATGGGACAAGCATTTGACTGGGATGTATAAAGTTCCTGCCATGAGCAGGGGACTGGACTAGAAGACATCCGAGATACCTTCCAGCCCTATGATTCTAAGGACAAAGTGAAGGAATTGTGACAGTGATGGCTAGAAGAGGGGTGGAACTAAGGAACAGAAAGTCAAAAGCTAGAACTGATATGCTATAGATAGTAATGTCATCATACTTAAGAAAGCATGTCTGTCAGACTACTGTGCTCTCTGCTGAACTTGCATTGTGAGAACTATTCAGCTTTGAGACTGCAAACTATATTTTTTCTGATTTTTATTCTTTTATCTTGCAAAAGAGAAATACTAATCTTTATATCTGAATTTTAATATTATAGAAAGAAAGAAATAATATAAGCTTTAACTGTAATTTTCTAAAGAACAAGGAATTATTTTGTGGGATCAACTTTGGCCATCCCATCTGAAATAGAAAGCTCTTTTTATAGTAATTTAGTTAAATTTTCTAGGATTTCTCTTTTTCATATAATTTTTTTATTTAGGCATACTTGTTCATTATTTTACTAAACCTGGAGGAAGAGGGAAATCATTTTTAGGACCTAAGCCAAAGCATAAACCTCATGACAATCAACCAGGTGGTAAATAACAGACAAAGAAGAAAACAATAAACAAAGCAATGTAGTCATTCCATACATTGCAGGAATATCGGAAACCAGGAGGATATTCACTCAATACATCATATGTGCATGCTTCAAACCAAGAATACACTAAGACAAAAGCTTGCCCACCCTAAGGATAAAACACCCAGATACAAACTGAACATGGTATATGCAGTACAATGTAGTGAGCTATGTGCAGGTCAACTACTTCATAAATGCATGGCACAGCACAGGAGAACAAACCCATCAGGAAAAAAATTCAGCAGTTCATCTGCATTTAAAAAACAAAGGGCACACTTTCAAAGGCAGCAAAGTCCACATTTTGGACAGAGAGGACCACTGGTTTGAAAGACGGGTCAAAGAGGCCATATTGAGCTATGAACCCTACTGTCTTTAGACACCATAGTGCTGCTAGCTTGCCAACAGTTATGGGGGAATGGGAAGGAACAGTTTGGGATTCACAGGTGCTCCCTATAAGTGTGAGAGCTGAAACCGTTGAGAGAATGTTTTGATGGCCTGAAGTTTCTTCTCATAACAATTGCTGGAAGATTTATTGGACAAATTGACCTGAACTGTTAGAGAGGGAAGGAAAAGTTTTATTCTTTTAATTATCTGTTTCCTGCCATTGCTTCAGAGTTAGTTTCATTCTACCTTGATGGATTGATCATGCCTAATAAAGTTAACATTGGAGTTCACAATGCCTCTGGTGTTTTTCTTAGTTGGGCTTTTCAGCTGGAATATGACAGGCCATCTATGTCAAAATTGAACAACCCTCTCTCAACAGAGGGTGAGGGATATGACATTATCAATCTCCAGTCTACAACATATTCCTTTCAACAGTTCCAAGAAGGCTCCACACCCATTTGCACTACTCAGGTGACCCTGATGACACAGATAAACCTCCAGGTGGCCTCAACGATTCTCTAAAAGAATGCAAATGACCAGCTGCCTGCAAGGAGTATAAAAATCCTTCCATTCCCCACCATCCAGTCAGAGCTGAAGAAGCTTCTTGGAAGAGAAGCGAAACATCTTCAAAGAAAAACAAGAAAGTCCAGTTGCCTCATGAAAAAGCATCTTTGGGAGTCCAGCCTATCGAAAACAGTATCATAAAAGACAGGATAGGAATACAAAATAGGCAAGGAAATGATAAAGAACACCTATCCTCTCTAGATGTATTCAAATCACCAGGACACATGAATTATATTCCAGGGTTCTGAAGGAGCTGGCAGACACAATCTCAGAACTACTGAACCAAATCTTTCAAAGCTCCTTGAGCACTAGGAACTACCATAGGATTGTAAAAGAGTCAATGTGGTTTCAGGAAACCACAAACCAGTCAGCCTGATATCAATACCTGAGGAAATCCTGGAAAAGATATCAAGCAAAGGATCTGCAAACATCTAGAAATGGGCAAAGCTATTACTAAAAGCCAACATGGGTTTGATAAAACTGATCATGCCAAAGAAATCTTATTGCATTCTTTGACAAACTGACTATTAGTGGATCAGTGAAATACTGTGGATATTGTTTATTTAACTTCAGCAAGACATTTGACAAAGTAGACCACAGCCTACTTCTTGAAAAGAAAAATCTGAGATAGTGTCAGAATCCAATTATATTTCATTTTAGCTACTTACTCTTATAAAAACCCATTTCTTACTCTCTCTGGATTCTGTCATACTACGAAAGGGGAGGAGGATAAGCAAGGGGTTTTTATGACTCTCACTTCCTTCATTAAACTACAAAGTGAGTAGATGTAGATTCTCATCAAGAGGACTGACCATAACAATATGGCCATCGCCTTTCATCTACTCTCTCTGAAGTCTCCCTTTTGCCAGCAGTGAGGGAAAAGGGGGGAACAATGCAACCCCTAGGATCTGGGAAAAGAGAGGATGAGTGATCATCGTCCGGAAGAACTGTGGGGTGGGGGCTGCTTGTGAACACTTTAAAACATTGAAGGATGGGAGAGAATTCCCCAGATCCTGTCTAGCATGCCTGCAATCATTTTCTCTTAATAAAGATGCCTGTTGGAAGAGACATTCCAAGAGTTCAGTCTTCTTAAGATGTAAAGTGAGGTGGGTTCTTACAGATAGCATTATCACGCAATGGATTCATAATTGGATGACCAATTGCACTCAGTGTGTAATCCTTAATGTAACTATACGTACATAGAGGGAAGTATGCAGTGGAGTACCCGAAAGTCTTAGGGCCAGTATTCATTAACAACTTTGTAAATGATTTAGATGAGGGAATACAAGGGGAACTCATCAAATTTGCAGATGACACCAAGCTGGAGGGAATAGCCAATACTTTAGAAAATAGGCTCAAGACCCAGAAAGATCTTGGCAGACTTGAACACTGGGCCCTATCCAATAAGATGCAGTTCAGTAGTGAAAAAAGTAAGGTCCTGTGTTTAGGCAGGAAAAACCAAATGCACAGTATAGAATAGGCAGTCTCTGGCTCAACAGTAGTATCTATGAGAGGGATTTTGGAGTACTAGGGGACAATCATTTAAATATGAGCCAGCAGTATGCTGCAGCTGCCAAAAAAGCCAATGTATCAACAGAGGGATAGTATGAACATCCTCTTTTTGTCCATCTTTTCAGTTATCATACTGATGTATTCTCGTTGTGTTCTTTTCATTGTTTTTGTTGTTCTATTATTTTACACGCTTCTGTTTACACTTTTCATTTTTTTTATTGTTGTAAGCCACCTAGATTAGCCCCATGGTAAGATAAGTGGCAAATAAATTTAACAAATAATAATGGGAAGTGTTAGTACTGCTTTATATTGCACCAGTAAGACTGTACTTGGAATATGCATCCAATTTTGGTCACGATATAAAACTCTAGAAAGAATACAGAGAAGAGCAACAAAGACGATTAGGGGACTGGAAACCAAAGCTTGCTGTCTGGGTTGCAGGAGCTGGGTATGTCTAGTCTCATGAATAGAAGGATGGGGTGACATGATAGCAGTCTTCCAATACTGGGGGGAACTGTCACAGAGAAGAGAGGGTCAACCTATTCTTCAAAGCACCTAAGGGCAAGACATGAAGTAACAGAAGGAAGCTTATCAAAGAGTGGTCCTACCTAGACTTAAGGAGAAACTTCTTGCTAATCAGTCAACCGGCTTGCCTCCAGAAGTTGTTGGTGCTCCGTCACTGGAAGTTAAATAAGAGAGATAGGACAGCCATTTCTCCAGAATGGTATAGGGGTTTCTGCTAGAACAGAGGGTTAGACTAGAAGACCTTCAAGGTCCCTTCCAACTCTATTATTCTATATTCTATAAATAGACTGCTACATATGAAGGAAACAGTTCAAGGGAAAAGGATGTTTTAAAAATAAACAGGATGAGTGCACCAAAACCAAAAAACAAACTGTGAATTTCTGCCGGAACGACAACATGCCCATATATGGTAGTATGTTGGAAACCTGAGCAGACAAGGACACAGATAATGTATTCCATTTAGGCACTTCTGATAGATTGTGACCTCTGCGGGCCTTTCCAATGGGACCAAAAGGGAAGGGAAATGGGGCATTGCGATAGGATGTATAAAAATGACTGCTCAACGTGGCTCGCGTGTGGTCTGTTGCTTGAGAATTTCCTGCGTGAAGTCTTGACTCAGATCCACTGCGCTTTGCAAACAGCTCTTTTTCTTTTCTTTGTAAGCAATAAATTTCATTTTCTTTGCAACCCAATTAATGGATTTAATTTGTTTTTAAATTCATGCACAACAGTTTTGGCGCCCAGCAGGTGGGGCTAGAGGAACATTCATTTCTGGATCCCAGAGAACGTGGAGATGATATCGGAAGGCATGCCCCATTGAGTTCGATGGTCTGATCTCGAACTTCAGGGACCGAGGTCTGGAATTGACACTCAGCTTCCACGGACCCAAATAGAGGTTGCTAGGAAAATGATGAAAGGAGGGATCAGTGAATTACTGGCCTCAGTGACTGGGTAACTTCGTGCACGAACCTAGGTGAGTTATCTGGGGTAAACCAGAGGAAATAACTGCCTAGGCAGTCGGGTGGAGGACTGGGAAGGACTGTGTGAATCTGAGATCTGTGAGAGGAGTGCTTGAGATGCCCCAAGAACCATAGGGTTGCAAGGCAAAGTGAGTGCGGACTCTTGAATACCTGATTTCCATACCTCTGAGAGGAGATTGGTAGGGAAAAAGAGAAAGCGGCTTGGTGAAGTGAATCGTGGTCTCATTAGATTGGTAAGAATAAAAGAACAGTACGGTAAACCAGTATGGAGAATTCAGGAGGATCCCAAAAGAAGAAATGTGTAAAAAAAATAAGAAAGAACCCCAAATTGAACATTGATCCGGGAAGTCCATTAGGAATCCTGCTGGCCAATTGGGGAAAAAACCCCTATAATAAGATCATTATTAAGTTGAATCTGACCAAAGAAGATATTGTAAATTTGTGTTGTTTTATTTGGTGGGAAGATGAGAGAATAGAATGGCCGCATATGGGAATTACTGACTATTTTGCGTGCCAACACTTGTATGAATATGTTAAACAAAAATAATGCAAGTCCTTAGACAATGAATTAGATCATGCCTTAATTTGGATCCCTGATAAGTGGGCAGGAATAGTGGGACCAGTGTATACCATGGTTTATTTGAACAAAGGGGAAGAGGAAGTAATGGAAATAGAGGAGGAGGACAGTATCGATATCTAAATGGAAGAGGTAGAGGAAGTTTTGGAACGGGATTCAGAGAAAGAGCATGTTTTGAGTGTGGACAGAAAGGACACTTTAAGAAAGATTGTCCATATGTGCAGAAGGATCAGCAAGTGTATACATTAATGGAGGAAGATGAAAGTCAATTTTAGGGGTGTCGGGCAATTCACGTTAAGGTCCCACGATGAGCCCTTGATAAATTTAGAAGTGGGATCTGATAGAGAAGAGATAGTTTTTTTAGTGGATACTGGAGCAGAGTGCACCTCTGTGTCCACCTTAAGCCCTCAAATACAACTAAGTGAACAAACAATTAGAGTATCAGGAGTAAAAAGGGAAGGATTTCAAGTGCAAAAGTTAGAATCATTGTTATGGTTCCGGCTAATGAAACACTTCAAAGAACTTCCAGGCATTGATTTTCCTAAAAGTAATTTATTGTTACAAAATGTCAGCACAGGCACAACAAAGTTGATGCTAAGATCTAAAATTCTCTTTCTCTGAGCAATTAATTTACCAGCATGTTCCCTCCCTAAATTTGCTGTCATATATCATGTTCTCCTATCAGGTGGAAGGGCAGAGGTTCTCTTCCGGTCTCTTTCCGCCAGCAGTCCCATCTTTCTCCTCCCCCCCCCACCATCATCTGAATTAACTCTAAAAATACCAGACAGTTCTGCATATTTTGTCAAAGCAAGAATATACAGTATTTGCAGCATTGACAAATGCTTACAAGAAAGACAGATCTTGTAATGTAAACAAAGCATATGTTAATGACTAGTTTTCAGTTTGTTGGGATGTTTCACATGAAACCGTTTGACCAATCTGTCAGCTTTCACTTCACTGGATTTCACCCAGGTGGCTTCAGACAATGGGTATCCCTTCCATTGTACTAGGTATTGCAATTTCCCTTTAAAAATTCTAGAGTCAAGAATATGTTTTACTTCATAGTGGGTCTGTCCCGCAACTATGAGGGGCCCAGGTGCCTTCTTTGGAGGAGGTCTTAAAGTGGAGTCCCGATAATGGAAAACTGGGTGAATTTTCCCTAAAAGTCTAGAAAGTCTAGAAAGTTTTAGTTCTACTGTGACCGGGTTGATGATCCTTACTATGGGGAAAGGCCCCAAGAATTTTGGTCCCAATTTCTTGCTGGGCAATTTGAGGCGTAGATATTTAGTTGACAAATAAACCTTTTCCCCAACTTGGAATGTTCTTTGGGGAGCCCTCTTTTTATCAGCCTGCTTTTTATAGGTTTCAAAAGTCTTTTTTAAAGCAGTTTTTGCGTTTCTCCAAACTTCTTCCCACCCCCTCACCCACTGGTCAAGTGTCTGGGAAGTGGAGGGCATCTGAGGATATTCAGGTATTGGGCTGAACTCTTTTCCTGTGGCCATTCTGAAAGGTGTGTAGCCGGTGCTGCTGTGCACAGAATTATTGTACGCCACCTCCGCAAAAGGGAGGAGATCAGTCCAGTTCGTCTGTTGGTAAGAAACGTAGCATCTAAGATATTGCTCTACCATTTTGTTAGCGACTTCTGCAGCCCCATTGGTGGCTGGATGAAAAGCAGATGATAAGCCTTGAGATGATCCAATTAATGTAAGGAAACTTCTCCAAAACTTCACTGTGAACTGCACCCCCCCTGTCCGAAATTATTCGCTTAGGGGCGCCATGCAACCGGTAGATATGTTTCAGGAACAATTTGGTCAGGCGTTGGGCAGATGGAAGTTCTTTGCAGGCGATGAAATGAGTCTGCTTTAAGAACAGGTCTATTACAGTCCAGATGACAGTATTTCCACTACTTTCAGGTAGGTCTACTATAAAGTCCATAGCTATTTCTTCCCATGGTTGAGAAGGGTCTGCCACGGGTTGCAGTAACCCAGGGATTTTCCCTGGGATTCTTTTCATTGTGGCACATACAGTACAACTTTTTACATAGTTTTCCACATCCCTTTTCAGCCCCGGCCACCAAAATTGCCGGCGGGTGAGGTGTAAGGTTTTCAAATATCCAAAGTGTCCAGCCTGTTTTACATTGTGGCTGTGTTTGAGAGCATTAAGACGGAGGTCTTCTGGAAAATATAGCTTCCCCCCTTTGTAAGCCAAGCCATCCCTGCACGTTAGGGAGGTTTGATTATCTTTGAACCATTGGTCGGTGAGGAGCTCTCGTTTTATTTTCTTTACTCCAGAGTCCTCAGGATTGGGGACCCTGCAAAGGTGTAAGTTGAGCGGCAGTTTGTGGATTGGGAATAATTACCTCATTAACCTCCTCTCGTTCGCTTTTGTATTGGGGTAACCGGGATAGCGCATCAGCTAGGAAGTTCTTTCCTCCTGGTATGTATTTTAGAGTGAAGTTGAAGCTGTTAAAGTACTGTGCCCACCATACTTGCTTTGGGGATAATTTGCGGGGAGTTTTCAGTGCTTCTAGATTTTTGTGATCTGTCCATACCTCAAATGGCACCTTGCTCCCTTCTAGATAGTGTCGCCAGTTTAATAGTGCCCATCTAATCGCGAAGGCCTCTTTCTCCCAGATTGCCCATCTCCGCTCACTCTCAGTAAATTTCTTAGAGGTGTAGGCACAGGGTTGCAGGATCCCATTTTTGTTCTTTTGCAGTAACACAGCTCCAACTGCCACATCACTGGCGTCGGCTTGGATCACAAAGTGTTCTCCTAGGCAGGGGTGCTTTAGCACCGGTTCAGCAGCAAATAGTCTCTTTAAGTTTAAATTCTCAATAGCTGTTTGACAGCCCATTGTCCATGCTAGTGGTTGGCCCGGTCGTGGCTTCCCTCCTCCTTTGCCTGTTTTGAGTAGTTCTGTAAGGGGTAGGGCAATCTCGGCAAAAGAGGGGATGAATTGCCGATAAAAGTTGGCAAAACCCAGAAAGCTCAGGAGCTGTTTGCGAGTCTTTGGGGGCTGCCATTCGATTATAGCTTTCACCTTGGCTTGATCCATTTCAATACCCTCGTTGGAAATTCTGTAGCCAAGATAATCTAATCGGGTTTGGTGAAATTCACATTTCGACAATTTGGCATAAAGCTTGGCATTCAATAGTTTTTTTAACACTTCTCTCACCAACTTTATGTGATCAGTCATATTCGTGCTATATATCAGGATATCATCAAGATACACCAAAACCCCTTTGTACAAGTGATCATGTAGAACTTCATTAATCAACTGCATAAATACAGCTGAGGGCCCCTGTAGTCCAAATGGCATGACTTTGAATTGATAGCTCCCCATAGGACAGTTGAAGGCAGTTTGCCACTCGTCTCCCTCTTTTATTCTCACCCGGTAATATGCCTCTCTCAGGTCTAATTTAGTAAAGACACTCCCCTTAGCCAGATGGGTTAATAAATCCTTTAGGAGGGGGAGGGGGTATTTATTTTCCACACTTACAGTGTTGAGACCCTTATAGTCTATGCAGAGACAAAGAGACCCATCTTTTTTCTTTTTGAACAACACAGGGGCTCCCACGGTAGATTTGGCCCGTTCGATGAACCCCCTCACTAGGTTTTTGTTCACGTATTGCTGCATGTCCTCCATTTCAAAGGGGGACATAGCATACATTCTTGGTTGTGGGAGTTTGGCTCCTGGCACCAGTTCGATGGAGCAGTCATTGGGTCTGTGAGAGGGTAGGGCATCACATTCTTTTTCACTAAATGCCTCCGCCAGATCCCAGTATTCGTTAGGGATGACTGGTTCGCCTGTAGGCAGTGAGGCGGCCATGTGCGCTTGCTCATTGGATGGCCTAAGATGCCCTGCAACATCTGTTGAATCAATGGGGGGATTAGGTCCTATAGGTAGTCTTACAGTTCTCATTCCTTTCTCCCACCAGATAAATGGCTTCCATTTGTCCAACCAGGCTAGCCCTAGGATCACAGTCTCAGTCATTTTTGGAGCCACTAGGAAGCGAATAAACTCCCAGTGCGCACCTATTTCTAGGTGTAAGGGCTCAGTTACTTGTGTGACAAGAGTCCCTCCCATGAGGGAGCCATCAGCTTGTTCAAATCTCACAGGTTTGGAAAGCTGTTTTGCCCGTATGCCCATCTTCATGGCAAATGGCAGACTAATAATGCAACGGGTGCATCCAGAATCAATTAGCACGTTTAAGTCTATTTGTGCCCCAGACTTAGGGATTATAAGTTTGGCGGCCAGTGAAAAAGGTGGGATTTGTCGACTCACCATTGGGTCATTCTCTCCTTCATCATCGCTGTCAAAGGAGGGTACAGCAGAGGCGGGTCCACCTGGAGTCTCGGCGTTCTCCTGCGTGGGGGGTATAATCTGGGCAACAGGTTCCTGCGTGAGCCGGTTGGATTTTTCTCTCATTAGCCACTGAGCAGGTTTCTTTCTCATTGCTGGTTCTGATCTGCTCTGCCATCGGGGGTAGAGGACTGGACAGGTGGCCGCTCGATGTCCTTCTTGTCCACACCGGAAACACTTAGAGGAAGGGCGTGTAGGTGGCCTGGGTCTTTCAGCCATTGCAGTAGTTGAAGGCTTTCGTGGGGGTGATTGCTGTCTGGGTAGCTCTGGTTGCTGCTTGGGTTCGTGTAAGGAGGCTTCTTATAGCGAGAGAGCTTAACGTCTAGCTTCACTGCTGTCTGGTACCACTCCTGTAGCCGATCAGGTACTTCTCGATAGATGCAGGCCTGAGAGAGGTGATTGTCTAATCCCTTGACGAAGTATTGAATCAGGGATTGTTCGGGCCACCCCTCTATTCGGCCTGCTGTCTTGCGGAACTCTCGCACGTACTCCAGGGCAGGCCTGCCGGCTTGTTTTATTTTGTGGATTTGTTCTGCTGCTTTGAGGCCTATGGATGGGTCCTCAAATCTTTCTCTCAGTCCTAGGAGGAAAAGGTGGGGATTTTCCAGTTCGGGGGCATGCTCACTATATAGATTGTTCAGCCATTCAGATGCTTCTCCCTCTAGATTGGACGCAATGACATCGACCTCTACATGGGGCTCCCCTTGGGGAGCATCCGGAGGCTCCAGTTGATCCAGAATGCGGCTGCGCAGGGGATTTTTGGGGCTCCTAGGAGCACCCATGTGACACCTCTCCTGCGCGGGCTGCACTGGTTGCCTGTGGCCTTCCGGGTGCGCTTCAAGGTGCTGGTGACCACCTTTAGAGCGCTCCATGGCAGTGGACCANACCTCCGTACAATGGGGGACATACGCCTCTTCCGCCGAGCCCTAAAGACCTATCTGTTCCAAGAGGCCGGTCTGGCATAAATCTGAAATTCTAAAATTTTAAATTGGGTATAATTTTATATTATTATAGTGGGTTTTAGGACAGGACAAATAATTTAATTAGTTTTTAATATTTTTAAATATTATGGTATCGCTGTTTTTATTAATGTGCCTGTTCACCGCCCTGAGTCCAGCAAGGGAGAAGGGCGGTATATAAATCAAATAAATTGAATTGAATTGACCATGGCACCTGGTTCCGGGTAGAGATAGGTCCAGCGATTCAAGTAAGAACGCACTTGGTTCAGAAAAAAAGTCAGCTTCTCTGGGTCCCCATCGAAGGTTGCTCTGAAAGGTGGTGCCAATACAGGCTGTTGCGGCCCCCACTGGGGCTGTTGGTGCAACGGTTGCTGGGCTCTCCACTGCTCTTGTGACCCCCCAGTTGCTGTTGGCCCCATCCTGGCTGCAGATTTATGCCCAGGGGTTGCACGTTTGGGGGCTGTGGCCAATCTCCTTGCTGTGGCTGTTCTCCCACCAGCTGCTGATCTCCTGGCTTCTGTACCACCCCAAGGCATTGCAAAGCCTTTATTAGCTGTGGCAAGTTCAGAGGACATGGACCAGCCACCTGCTGGGGAATCCAATCTCCCCATTGCTGCAGAGGACTCAGACTGGGATTCTCTCTCTCTTCAGAGCTGGAGTCCCTGGCAGGGACATCTGCAATGGAAGGGCTGTAGGCTTCTCTCTGTAGGAATTGATTTCTGATTTTCACTTCTGGGTTTTGAAATCTTTCCAGTGACTCACCCAAAACTTTGTTATCTCTCCATTCTGCTTTTGAAGTCTTTGCTCTCAGCTGGGAAATCTGCCAGATTCCTTTCTCCCCTGGCTTGCCGGCTGTCGCTTTCCCCCCCCCCAGGGAAAGTGTTGCAGCCAGGGGGCTGGCCTCAGGCAATCTTTCTTTCTCCATAATGAGATCTTCCCCAAATCTTTACCAGCTCCTCTCAAGCCTAGAGGCAGTGGATGGAGTTCGGGACCCCAGGTCGTTTGAAAAGGATTGAGATCTTAGCATGATGTTATGGTTCCGGCTAATGAAACACTTCAAAGAACTTCCAGGCATTGATTTTCCTAAAAGTAATTTATTGTTACAAAATGTCGGCACAGGCACAACGAAGTTGATGCTAAGATCTAAAATTCTCTTCCTCTGAGCAATTAATTTACCAGCATGTTCTCTCCCTAAATTTGCTGTCATATATCGTGGAAGGGCAGAGGTTCTCTTCCGGTCTCTTCCCGCCCGCAGTCCTATCTTTCTCCTCCCCCCCACCATCATCTGAATTAACTCTAAAAATACCAGACAGTTCTGCATATTTTGTCAAACCAAGAATGTACAGTATTTGCAGCATTGACAATCATTACAGATTAAGCAAAAAAATAAGGAGTGGGGAATTGAAATAGAAATGTTATATATACCAGAGGCAGGTGGTTATCTAACCAAGTCCTGATTGCTCATATGGTTATCTAACCAAGTCCTGACTGCTCTAAAACTAGGGAAAGGATACTAATGGTGTAGTGTTTCCTGCTTGAGCGGGGGCTGGACTAGAAGGCCTCCAAGGTCCATTCCAATTTTGTTATTTTGTTAATATATTTACAGAGATCACTAGACTACAGACTCACAAACTGTGTTTAAATTTATCATCTTATGTGGATCCAGTCTGTATGGTTAGTTTTTGTTTCCAGAAATCATAGAAACATAGGGCTGCAAGAGACCTTGGAGGTCTTCTAGTTCAAGCCCCTGCTTAAGGAAGGAGACCTTATATTATCCTGGACAAATGGTTGTCCAATCTTTTCTTGAAAACATCCAGGGATTAGAGCATATACAACTCTGGATAGCAAGCTATTCCATTGATTAATTGTTCTCACTGTCAGGAACATTTCTCAGAATAACAGAATAGCAGACAAATGATTGTCTAATCTCTTCTTAAAAACCTCCAGTGTTGGAGCACCCACAACTTCTTGAGGCAAGTCGTTTCACTGATTAATTGTTGTCACTGTTAGGAAATTTCTCCTTAGTTCTAAGTTGGTTCTCTTCTTCATTAATTTCCATCCATTGCTTCTTGTTCTGCCTTCAGATGTTTTGAAGAACAGGTTGACCCCTTCTTCCTTGTGGCAGCCCCTTAAATATTGGAACACTGCCATCATGTCACTCCTAGTCTCCTTAATTCTAGGCTGGCTTTCTCTTTGACAAGCTTCTGCCCATTGCCTCTTTCTTGTATTGTGGTTCTTTTTGTCAACTTTAGAATGAGCATGGCTGCAGTCATTTTCCTTCTCATTTCTAGTTGACATATAGCATGGAGGAAGGGTGGTTACTAGGTGTTGTGCTAGACAAAACAGACTTTCTCTCTCCAACTTTCTCTCATGGGAACCAAGGTCATCAGCTGCTCCCTAGACTGTGGGCTGGGCGTTTCATGAAAAAACAGCCAACAAGCTGTATGGGGAAATGTAGTTGCTTGCATAGCCTTAGGGGTGGGATTTTTAAACTTTGTATTGGGGAATTGTTATGCATCTCTTCAGACTTGGTTTCACTTTTGAAGTGTTGATACTTTGTATCAATATACATGGTCTTTGAGGAATTGAAAGCCTCAGAGTTCTGCTTTATTTGTCTCTGTCTGTCGGAACCTTAACATTTTTTGGTATTGTGCTGATTAAAACTGAATGCAGTATTACAAGTGTGGTGTCACCAGTGCAGTATAAAGCGGTACTATCACTTCACATAATGTTGATACTATCCCTCTCCTGATGCAGCCTTCGACTACATTGGCTTTAGAATAGAATAGAATGGAATAGAATAGAACTCAGAACAGAATAGAACACAGAATGTAGAATAGTCTAGAGCAGAATGCAGCATGGAACACAGAATAGAACAGAATAGAATAATAACTTTAGTGTCACTTTAAATGTACATTAATCAGCATACATTAAAATGAGATTTCATTGCATACTTCTCTCAAAGGGTAACCATCTCCAATATACACTGCATAAACATGACAAAATAAAAATATTTATGCATATACCCATTTATTTCATACAATTTAGATTCAATTATCATTAAAACCAAAATCAGTACATCTGTCATGGTTCCAGCTGAAAATCCTAACAAAGTAAGCACACTGGAGACATGCCAATCTCTAATGTAAATCTTTATTGGGCTATGCATTCCAGCACTAACAAGATGAAAAAACTGCTCTGGTGTTTTGGCACCAGAACAGTAAATCAAAAGCATAGAAACTCCCTTTCCCCTGACAGTGCAAGTCACATTCCCCAATTAAGCCTCAGATAATTATTGTGAGAAAACTCTTTCATTTCCTAGCAAAATCTTGAATCACTTCTCTTCCCAGGCTAAATTATTTACATGCATACAATGAATTTATACTCCCCCACACATCCGTTGGCAAGTGAAGAAAATACAATGGCTGAAAAAGAAATAAGATTTTTTTTAAGCTTGACATGCTGAAACCCCTAAAACCCAGGAGAACCCTGTAACCATTTTATACACATTACTTCTCTTGAGAGGGTCCCGGCTTCTGGGGATACTTAATATGAAATCATTTCACCAAATGATCTGCTTTTACGTTATGAGCTTTTACCCATCTAGCTTCTGACATCGGATAGTCCTTCCATTGAATTAGATACTGCAATTTCCCTTTGTGAATTCTGGAGTCAAGAATCTGTTCGACTTCATAGTGTGTCTTGCCTTCCACCATTATGGGCGCAGGGGCTGCTTTTTCCATTGGCCTTATAATGGACTCCTGAAATGGCTTGAATAGGCTAATGTGGAACACCACATGCACCCTCCCCAGTATTCTAGGTAACTTCAGCTCGACTGTCACCAGGCTTATAACTTTCACAATGGGGAAAGGGCCCATGAACTTTGGACCTAGCTTGTTTGTTTCAACTTGTGATACTTAGTGGAAAGATACACTTTATCTCCTACATGGAATGTCCCCTGGGGAGCTCGCTTCTTATCCGCCTGACTCTGAGCCATTTTGTCGAACACTTTCTTCACCTCGCTCCAAACACGTTCAAACAAATCGACCCACTCAGTTAAGGTGCTCGAGAAGGGAGGCTCCTGCAGGCACTCTGGCATTGGCACAAACTCCATTCCCATGGCCAGCTTAAATGGAGTGAGCCCAGTGCTGCTGTTATATGCCACTTCTACAAATGGCAAAAGTTCTGCCCAGTTTGTTTGCTGGTAGTTGACATAACAAGTATTGTTCCACCATTGCGTTAGCTCATTCTGCAGCCCCATTTGTACTCGGATGAAAAGCTGAACTAGGTCTTTGGGAGGACTCAATCATCCTCACAAACTCTCTCCAGAATATAGCAGTGAATTGGACTCCACGATCTGAAATGATGCACTTAGGCACTCCGTGCGACTGGTAGATGTGCTTTAAAAACATTTTTGCCAGTTTCTGGGCTGAAGGTAGCCCAAACCACATGATGAAATGGGCTTGCTTGAAAAAGAGGTCTATTACAGTCCAAATCATGATGTTCCCCCCACTATTCAGGTAGTTCTATGATAAAGTCCATGGCTATCTCCTCCCAGGGTCTGGCCAGGTCAGCAAACTGTTGCAATAGCCCTGGGCTCTTCCATGGCAGTCTCTTGCTGGCTGCACAAACTGCACAGCTTTCAATGTCTTTTTTTCATCTTTGGCCACCAAAACTGGTGATTGGCAAGATGCAAAGTTTTTAAGAACCCAAAATGGCCAGCTTGCTTAGATACATGGCTATGCTTCAAAATTTGTAGCTGCAAGCTGTCGGGGACATACAACTTGCCCCCCTTCCATGCTAACCCTTCACTCAGGTTAGCTCTCTTTGGTGAGCTCCAAACAACACATCAGTTTGCAGCTCCTGCTCCAGCTGCTGGGTGAAGTCTTCGGTGGGGGGTGAGCTCCTCTTCTTTTCTTGCCACCTGGTTGTGGCTTGTGCTGCCTGCTGCCTCATAGGAATGATGGAGTTCACCACCTCCTCTCAGTTACTCTTGTACTGAGGCATGTGGGATAGCATATCAGCCAAGAAGTCCCCCCCACCCCAGGATGTACTTCAGCTCAAAGTCAAATTGGTTGAAATACTGAGCCCACCAGTCATGCTTGGGGAAAAGTTTACATGGGGTTTTCAAGGCCTCTAAGTTTTTATGGTCAGTCCACACCTCAAATGGGATTTTACTCCCCTCCAGGAACTGCCTCCAAGTCAGAAGCACCCACCACTCTGCAAAGGTGTCCTTTTCCCATATTGCCCATTGCCTCTCGGTCTTAGATTTTGGGATATGTACGTGCATGGTTGCAGCTTCCCCTCCTGTTCCGCTGAAGGAGGACTGCTCCCACAGCCACATCGCTGGCATCTGCTTGAATTACAAATGGTTTTTCTGGGTTTGGGTGTTTTAAGACTAGCTCAGCTGCAAACAGTCCTTTTAGCTTCTCGAATCCCATCTGGCATTCCATTGTCCAGTTCAAGGGCTGGCTTGGCCAGAGCTTTTCTCCCCCTCTCCCAGTTTTCAATAGTTCAGTGACTGACAAGGCAATCTTTGCGAAGGAGGGGATGAACTGCCTGTAGAAATTTGCAAATCCCAAGAAGCCCTGCAGCTGCTTGTGGGTATGGGGGCTTGCTACTCCAAGATGGACTTTACTTTCTCTGGGTCCATCTCCACCCCCTCACACGACACTTGGTAGCCTAGGTAATCCAGGCTGGTCTTGTGAAACTCTCATTTTGACAGTTTGGCATATAGCTTAGTGTCCAACAGTTTTTTCAGCACTTGTCGCATGAGTTTCACATATTTGTCCATAGTCTCAATGTAGATGAGGATGTCATCCAGGTACACCAAGATCTCTTTGTATAAATGCTCACGTAGCACCTCATTTATGAGCTGTATAAATATGGCAGGGGGCCCCGGCAGTCCAAAAGGCATTACTTTAAATTGGTATCTCCCTAGGGGGCAGTTGAAGGCAGTTTTTCACTCATCGCTTTCCTTGATCCTCACTCAATAGTATGCCTCCCTCAGATCTAGTTTTGTGAATATTTTCCCCTTGGCTAAATGTCCCAACATGTCCTTCATGAGGGGGAGTGGATACATGTTTTCCACGCACACTCCGTTGATCCCACGAAAATAAACGTACAATCTCAGTGACCCATCTTTCTTTTCCTTGAACAACACTGGTGCTGCCACTCAAGATTTCACCACTTGAATAAATCCCCTTGCCAAATTCTTATTGATGTAATCCCTCAGCTCCTTCATCTCCTTCGGAGTCACAGACTACATTTTCGGCTTGGGAAGCTTTGCTCCAGGCAGGATCTCGATAGCACAGTCTGTTGGGCGGTAAAGGGATTGGACATCACACTCTTTCTTGCTGAATACCTCCATGAGGTCTCTGTACTCTCTTGGGACAGCCTATTGCTCCTTCCCCTTCTCTGATGCTGCTTTGCTGGGCTCAAGGGGTTTCCTTGCTTCCCTCCCATTTCAGGCTTCCCCTTTTTCTTCTCAGGGGGATTAGGACTTTGCCTCTTCATAACCACTCACTTAGAGGCCCTCTCCCAATAAATCCTGGGTTCCTACTTTGCTAGCCAGGCCAGCTCTAAGATCATCTCCTCAGCCATTTTTGGGGTGACCAGGAATCAAATAATCTCTTGGTGTTCCCCAAATTTCAGTTCTATTGGCTCAATTAAATGGGAAGCAGCCTTGCCCCACACCAAGGTGCCATCAACTTGTTCAAATTTCACAGGCTTCCTAAGCTTTCTCACATGCAGTCCTAACTTTTGTACCATGGACTCGCTAATCAAGCATCAGGTGCTGCCCAAGTCTATAAGTGTTTTTACCACCTCTTTTGCCTCTGTGCAGGGTGCTATGAGGTGGTTGACTGGTCCACTCACCATTGGGTCATCTTCTCCCTCACTGTCGCTGCCATAGAGGGTCATCCGTGGCTCCTCTTCAGTTGGAGTTCCCTCCCCTTCATTGTCAGAGGGAGAGATCTCAATGACCTGGGCTGTTTGTCACAATTTCTCCTTCCCCTTCTTCGGTGGCTTCTTTAGCTTCAGAGTGGGAGGAGCAGCAAGGGCTGTTCTAGGCATTGGCACCAGGCACACCGCTGCCCAATGGCCCACCTGACCACAGCGGAAGCACAGGATGGGGGCCTGACTCAAAGCTTCCACAGGTGTAGGTGACGCTATCACCAATTGCTTTCCCTCTCGTAAGTGCTTCCCTGGCTTTCCTTCAGACACAGTTTGAATCTTCCACTGCCCTTGTACTCTGCCAGGTCCAGCTCCATAGTAGTAACCAGCTGGTACCAATTGTTCAGTCTGTTCGGGATCCCCTAGGCTAAGCAATAATGGAACAGGTCACGATTCAGCCCTTCTCAGAAGTATTGAGCCAGGAGTCGCTCCAACCAGTGCCTCAGCCTCCCGCAATCTTCCTGAATTCTCTGATGTATTCTACTATGGGTCTTTTCCCCTGTCTGGCATTTCGGACCTCAGCTTCGGCTTGTCAGGTTTGCATGGGATTGCCGAACCGGGCTCTGAGCTCTCCCAGGAATACATCCAGATTCCCCACCCATTCTGTGGCTTCTCTTTCAAAGTTTGCTTCAATGACCTCCATGCATGTCTCATCATCAGGATACACCTGGCCAAATCAGTCCAGGTGTGACCACACCTGGTTCAGGAAGAAAGCCAGCTTCTCTGGGTTTCCGTCAAAGGTTGCTCTTAGCAATGGAAGCTGCTGGGCTTTGGGCACAGGCTAATACCCCAGAGCCTATCCCTCCACATAGGGGAAAGGCCCAGGCTGGATAGATGGCATCAGCAGTTGCAGCCATGGCTGGTCAGCTGTTCCGGGCAGTTGTTGCTGAGGACCAGCTGCCCCGAGTCCTAGGCTTGCACCAGACTGAGGAGGGGTGACCCACTGGGGGCTGGCCAATCCCCCAGACACAGTAGTCACTGCCCTCGGGTTGGATTGAGGCGACAGGCCCAACATGGCTGCCACAAGTTGGCTGAACCTCATTTGGGAAATCCCCTCCCAGTTGGCTCCCATCCCGTCACTTCCAGGTCACACATTCTCTTCCACAGCTGCTCAACCAACTGACTGCTGCCTACTGCCAGATGCCTCCAGTCCACTGACCCTTTCCATTCTGAAGTCTTCCTCTTTCTCCTTTCAGACATCTTCCTCTGAGTCTTCACAGCCACTCCAGAGGTGAACATATAGGGTGTAGGGCCTCAGGACCCCTTACTTGATTTTCATTTTTAAAGAGAGTGGTTTTAATGTCATGGTTCTGGCTGAAAATCCCAACAAAGTAAGCACGCTGGAGACATGCCAATCTCTAATGTAAATCTTTATTGAGCTATGCATTCCTGCACTAACAAAATGAAAAAACCACTCTGGCGTTTTAGTGCCAGAACAGTAAATTAAAAGAATAGAAACTCCCTTTTCCCTGACAGTGCAAGTCACATTCCCCAATTATGCCTCAGATGATTATTATGAGAAAACTCTTTCATTTCCTAGCAACAATCTTGAATCATTTCTCTTCCCAGGCTAAACTATTTACATGCATACCAATGAATCTATACTCCCTCACGCATCTGTTGGCAAGCAAAGAAAATACAACAGATGAAAAAGAAATAAGAATTTTTTAAGCTTGACATCTGAGAAGTTGAATTTTTTGTCAAAAACCTACAGTAGCCATAACCTTTGCCTTAAAAATCAGCAAAATCTATCCAGCTAGCCAGCCATCTATCCAGCTCCAGCTCCACCTACCAGCTGATTAATTTCCACTAATCAGAGGACTAAGGGATGTTTAGTTGGGGCAGGAGAATATCTATAGAATAATAGTATAGGAAGGGGGCATTTAGGCCATTAGTTCCCAATCCAATAAGAAGAATGTGCCAAAATTAAAACTTCCCTGATGGTTATCTAACATCTGATTATCAACATCCAGAGAATGGAGAACACAATTACTCTGTCTTCATATAAGCCATTTTGAGCTCAGTGAGCAATTATCTTCCACTGATTTATCTTACTAAAAGATAATATTAACCTTATTGCTGGGAATGATAGATGTGGAAGAAGACTCATGGATGTACAACCATCTAATGCAGGGTTTTTCAACCGGTGGTATGCGTACCACCAGTGGTACTTTGCCATGTGGTGGGTGGTATGCGACTGTCCTAGAGAAGTCTAGCAGGGGAGGGGAATGAGCTGAAGCAACCCAAGCCTGAGGGAGAGGCAGCTGCAGCTGCAGGACTGTCTGGGCTCAGCAGAAGCCCCAGGAGTTGGCAGGGCTCCAGCTGATTGGCTCCAGCTGATTGGTGCTTCTGGAAGCAGCTCAGAGCTGGAGGTGAACTGAAGAAAAAGGGGGGAGGAGAGAAGAGGCTATAAAAGGTGGTGGTTTGGGTGGGAAAAAGACAACAGGGAAAGAGAAGGAGAGCTCAACAGGCAGGGACAGGGACAGGGACAAGGACAGGGACAGAGAAAGGGAAGAAGGAGCAGCTGTTGCTGAAAGAAAAGACCCCCCTGGTTCATTTTTTTCCAGCAATCAGTGCTGATGAAATGAAAAGCCAGCAGACAAGCATGTCAGAAATGAGGTGGGTTTATTTAGTTCTGAATCAGCTGGTAGCTTGATTGGGTTACATAAGGATTTTTGTACAGTTTTTACAGCGTTTTGTAATTCAGAGGCTCTGTTTGCATGCTTTGGTTATTGGAATATTTTAGTCTGTATTTTAGGCTAGCAATGAGTCCAAAGTGTTGACTTCCATAGGTTTAATCCCTTTAAACAAATGTAATTAGTTTTACCCCCTTATCTTGAGTCTATCTATGGCTTTTAGAAAGTTTTCTTTGAAGGTAAACAGGCTTAATTTAAAGCTAAAGCTTTTTGCAATTGCCGGAGCCTTTCATTGTGACACATGACACGCCTGAGGCAACTTAAAGAAAAAGAACCCGGAGCTTATGTGTTTCTTTATTTTGTGAGCCTTTCTTGCTTTGTACTTGATTCCTGTGTCTTTAAGGGTACAGGGAAGGGATTGGGGGAGGATGTATTCTTACTATACTGTGGAAGGAGAGCTCATAAGGGAGAGAGGAAGAAGGGCCGACCAGCTAGTTCAGGGATCTACAAACTTAGCAACTTTAAGACCTGTGGACTTCAACTCCCAGAATTCCTCAACCACCCATGAGGCTGAGGAATTCTGGGAGTTGAAGTCCACAAGTCTTAAAAGTGCCAAATTTGAAGACCCCTGAGCTAGCTGGTAGTGGTGCATATTAATAAACATGAATAAATTCATCATACATTTGTCAGTGCAAAGGGAAAGTGATTCAGCAAAGGAACCATCACCGAAGAAATTAAAACTGGTACTTTTTTCCTTTTTTTCTTCAGTTTGTAATATTTTATTAGATTATAGAATAAAATACAAAAATACAAAAGCAAATAGTAGGACACAGTGGGGAGGAAAAAGGAGGAAAAAGTAAGGGGGAGAAAGGAAAAAGAACAGACTTCCTCTGTTGCAGTAGAAGAAAGCATTAACATTGAACCTCAACTTTTTACTTTTCCATAATATTATAAATTAGTCATTTCTACAACAACAAATGAATCTAATCAGTAAAACCCAAAATCCCCTCCTCCTTTTTTTAGTCAAGTTTTTGACACCTTGCTAAGTACTGGTGGTACTCAAATATTGTCATATCCTAAAAGTGGTACAATCTGTGAAAAGGTTGAAAAGCCCTGTCTTAGAACATGCTACAAAGCTTTTAAATAATAAAAAATACTTGCAGCTCGGGTTTTATATTTTGGCAGTGGTTTTCTCTCCAAGCTTGTTTCAATATAGTTTCTGAATGTTTCATTACCAAACTAGGTAACATCAGCAGCAGGATTTTCTTGTCCTATTCTCCTTAGCTTATAAATGTCTTGTGTGCTTGTGTGGTCAGTTGGTCGTGCAACTGGTTGTTCGTATGGAGCTATATTTAAATTCTGAGAAGCTGATTGGTTCCCTTGTTAATTGGTAGTTCGAATGGTCTGGTTTGTTACATATTCATATGCTAAATCTACATCAATATACTTGTTAATTTCTCCTTTGGTAGAATACCAAGCCTCAAAAAATTCACGTATGTGGCAGGTATTGGCATGCCCAATGATTTTTGTTTTTTCTCAATCGAATTGGTGTTGTTTACTATCAATGTGGTTTGAGATCAGAGATTTTTGGTCATGCCATTTAACTGCTAGTTGATGTTCATGAACCCTTGTTTTAAATTGCCTTCCTGTTTGTCCCACATAGAACTGGTTACAATTGTTGCAATTGATTTTGTATACTATGTTACTGTTGTCTTTCCTTCTGTATTTTGTCTTTCACTTTAGATAGCTCTTTTTTGAGTGTAAATGTTGGTTTGTGAGCTATCATTATTCCTAGGGGTTGTAGTACTCTGGCAGCCATAATAATAATGTTTTATTGAAATGGCTGTTTCTGTGCCTCATCATCTTCCTCTTCTTTCTCCAGACGAGGGTGTAAAATGCACCAGGATTTTGACTTTAAGAAATCCATACCTATTGAGCTATAAAGGCAAACCTGAATAATCTTGTCTCTTCTGGAGGCTTTACGGCATTATAAAATATGTTTTATGTCCCAATCAATGCCAACAATTTATGAATAGAACAGCTCTGTAACTTGTAATATTGACTATGTATTTTAATGAGGTTCGAGTGAATGGCAAAACTTGGGAAGATACTTGATCTCGCTCATTTACGCAAAATTAGTAGTAATGTATCAAGATTGATGGCTTATTTTATCTTGATGGGTTTTCCAGAAGGGTATATTTTATGGGTAATATAGACAATAACTAGTTGGCTTAAAGAGCACAATTGATTGGATTGTGCTGTTGCCTTCTGATAGCACATTAACGCTGCTCGCTTTCTGCAATCACACCAATTCCCAACTATTTTTATTGTGGTGAAATAATATCCATAGACCCTCTACTAGTTCTAAAATAACCCTTTTACACAGATAGCTGATTTACACAGATAGTTACTTAAGAGGAGGAATGCTGCATAATACAAAAATGATCACTTACTACCTCTCGACGTATGACCTGTTGTTTAGTGACTGTTTGAAGTTATGACAAACCCTGACTTCAACTCCATTTGTAGTGAAAGGCACACTTTACTAAAAGCCAAGTGGTTTACAGTACAACAAAGCCAGAATTTAAATTTGCATGCCAAAGTTTCCCGATTAACTTTTCCTATCCAGTTCCTCCTCCTTGCTAGTCCCTTATTGTCCAATTATATTTGAATAAATTGTTTGGGGAACTGTCCCTTCAGTGGTGGGCTGGTTGGTGAGCCATTGCATTCCATTCCCAGCCCTTTGACCTGGAAGGTATGATGAGAAGTTAGCTTTCCCTTCTCCTGACCGGCTGCCTCCCTCCCATAGTTCATGGCAGGCTGGCAGCTAGCAAATGCAAAGCTCAAGCAAATGATGGGAGTCCTGACATCCCCCCAAAAGGTACCTACAACATGGTTCTCAAGTCTTGATGTCCAGTCTCCCTCTCTTACAGTCACATGAGTGCATTCTGGCCACTTGAAGTCCACAAGTCTTAAAGTTGCCAAGGTAGGTCAACTCTGATGTAGATATTGTCCTTTCTCTAATCAAACAAGTCAGTTGATCCAACTCGGCAAATTCTGCCCATTTTACTATTTATTCCTCCATAGTGGATAGTGCTGAATTTTTCCAGCTACAAGTGATCGTTTTTCATCCTAGTGAACCCCCAAATCTCTTGCTGTCTTTTCACAAAAACTCCACATGAACTGCCTATTGTAGTTCATTCTGCTGAACAGTTCAGCTGCTGTCAGTCTGTTGCAGCAAAAGCTCACCAAAAATAGACCTCTTGTCTCTTGCTGTTCATATTTTTATTAGTTTATCAAAATATAAAATAGAGAAATACAAAGAAAAATGAAAACAATGAGAAAACAGGGGAGGAAAAGATGAAGAGGAAAATATATAGGGGAAAGGGGAAAAGAAAAGGAAAAGCATTGACTTCTAACTCCTTTTGGCACAATAGAATAACATACAACCTCAACTTTGTACTTTTACATAATAATACATACTAGCCATTTGGATATGTCTAGTTTAATGAAAAGAAGGACTAGGGGTGACATGATAGCAATGTTCCAATATCTAAGGGGTTGCTACAAAGAAGAGGGAGTTAACCTATTCTCCAAAGCACCTGAAAGCAGGACAAGAAGCAATAGATGGACACTAATCAAGGAGAGAAGCAACCTGGAACTAGGAAATAATTTCCTGACAGTTACAACAATTAATCAGTGGAATGACTTGCCTCCAGAAGTTGTGGGTGCTCCAACACTGGAGGTTTTTAAGAAGAGATTGGACAACTATTGTCTGAAATGATATAGGGTTTCCTGCCTGAACAGGGGGTTGGATTAGAAGACTTTCAAGGTCCCTTCCAACTCTGTTATTCTGTTCTGTTCTGTTTATTTGCATATTCAATATTCTCACCCAGTTCCAAACATGCTGTTTACCATTGTTCTGGTTAGTGCTTTTGGACTTCAGCTGCTGGTAGCTTGGGCTAGTCACTGATGAATAGAATAGAATAAAATAGAGTGGAGTAGAGTAGAGTAGAGTAGAGTAGAGTAGAGTAGAGTAGAGTAGAGTAGAGTAGAGTAGAGTAGAGTAGAGTAGAGTAGAGTAGAGTAGAATAGATTAGAAGCTGGAAGGGACCTTGGAGGTCTTCTAGTCCAGCCCCCTGCTCAAGCAGGAGAACCTATTCCATCTCAGACAAGTGACTGTTTAGTCTCTTCTTGAAAATCTCCAGTGATGGAGCACCCACAATTTCTGGAGGCAAGCTGTTCCACTGGTTAACTGTCCTCACTGTCAGGAAGTTTCTCCTTAATTCCAGGTTACTTCTCTCTGTGCAGCTAGCCTTTCTCCTGTTGGGTTGAGGGCTTCCCCCAGATCAAATGGATCGACTGCCATCTTTCTGTGATCCACAGGTGGGCCCTTCTTTTTTGTCGCCTCTCCCGGGCGACTTTAGATCCATTTAGGGTCCCCTGGCAGGGCAAAACCAGCCGTTGGGTGCGGAGCTCCGCAATCTACTAGCCATGTCACTACGGTGCAAAACCGGAAGCTGATTTATGACCGTTTTTGATATGCAGCATCCTCATGGTCACATGATCAAAATTTGGATGCTTGGCAACTGACTCATATTTATGACAGTTGCAGTATCCCCAGGGGTCATATGGTCACCTTTTGTGATCTTCTGACAAACAAAGTCAATGGGGAAGCCACATTCACTCAACAACTGGGTTACTAACTTAATAAATGCAATGATTCACTTAACAGCTGTGGCAAGAAAAGTCGTAAAATTGGGCAAACTCACTTAACAAATGTTTCACTTAGCAACCCAAATTTTGAACTCAATTGTGGTTGTAACTCGAGGAGTACCTATATCTGAAAGGCCCCTTTCATCAAACTGAATGACAACTGGGAAAAAGAAATTAAAGGAAGTCTTTTCTGTATGATCCTAAAATAAGCAAGCTTGCCTGTTTTCTTATTTCAGATGGAACTCAAGGGCACCTCCTTCCTTCCTTGGCATTGGTTTTGCTTTTCCACCTGCTGTCTTCTTATTTAGTTTGATTCACTTAACAACCCTGTTACTTGGAGCTGTAGTGGCGCAGTGGTTGGAATGCAGTATTGCAGGCAAACTCTGTACACAGTCTGAAGTTTGATCTTGATGGGGCTGGAGGTTGACTCAGCCTTCCATTCTTCCAAGGTCGGTAAAATGAGGACCCCAGATTGTTGGTGGCAATATGTTGACTCTGTAAACTGCTCAGAGAGTGATGTAAAGCACTGTGAAGTGGTATATAAACTCCAGTGCTATTGTTATTGCAACTAACTTAACAACTGCAGTGATTCACTTAACAACTTCGCCAAGAAAGATTTTAAATGGAGCAAAATTTACTTAACAACTGTCTTGCTTTGGAACACAAATTTTGAGCTCAATTGTGATTGTAAGTCAAGGACTATCTTTAATCAGTCCTGGGTTGGGAATCCCTGCTTATTGTATGCTATTACACAGTATGCAAAATTAAGGCAAAACAATTCCCCAAATTGCATAGAGGTCATCTAAGTTCAATCAATCTCTTCCTCCTTGTTTCTTTAGCAATATTTGATTAGGACTCTTGGAAAGGACTCTCTAGAGAAGATAACAGATAACAGACATAGCACTTAAAGGGGGGGGGGGGAAATGCCAAGAAGTGTCTTGTTAGAGTGATAGCATCTAAGGGTTTGTTTCCAGGAAGAATGAGAAGATAATGCAACTTCTCCTTGATTTCTCCAGTGGGTAGTTCAAACACACAATCCAATTCCTCCCAAACCGATTGTCCTGGATTTTTGTCTCTTTAACTCTGCCCCCAGCACCCCTGATGAACAACAAAAGTGTGGTCTTCTTAAAAAAAAAACACTCATGGTTTTCCAAGTCTTCCGGACTTCAGAAGTACTTTTGCTGAAAGGTGAACTTTTCAACAGCTTTGTGATTGGGAGACATGCCGGTAGTCAAATTACGATCATAATTGAGCTCAACATTTATATTGTTAAGTGAAACATTTGTTAAGTGAGTTTTGGCCCATTTTACGACCTTTCTTGCCACAGTTGTTAAGTGAATCACTGCAGTTGTTAAGTTAGTAACCCAGTTGTTGAGTGAATCTAGCCTCCCCATTGACTTTGCTTGTCAGAAGGTCGCAACGATCATAAATATGAGTCAGTTGCCAAGCATCTGAATTTTGATCACGTGATCATGGGGATGCTTCAAAGGTTGTTACTGTGAAAAATGGTCATAAGTCGCTTTTTTCAGTGCTGTTGTAACTTTGAATAGTCACTAAATGAACCATTGTAAGTCGAGGACTACTGTAGTTGTTTGGAGGTTATAACTGATATTTTGGTGAGAAAAGGGTATTTTTCCAAGATACTACAGATAGTCTTCTGTTTACAACCACAATGGAGCCCAAAGTTTTTGTTGCTAAGCAAGACATTGTTCATTGAGTTGTGCCCCATTTTATGACCTTTTTTGCTATAGTTGTTAAGCGAATCACTGCAGTTGTTGTGAATCATGCAGCTCTTGAGCGAATCTGGCTTCCCCATTGACTTTACTTATCAGAAGGTTGCAAAAGGAGATCACATGACCCCGGGACACTGCAACAGTCATAAGTACATGCCAGTAGCCAAGTGCCCGAATTTTAATCATGTGACCATGGGGATGCTGTAAGGGTCGTAAGTGTGAAAACCAGTCATAAGTCACTTTTTTCAGTACTGTTGAAATGTCAAATGGTCACTAAATGAGTGGTTGTAAATTGAAGACTACTTGTAGTTCTAAGTTGCACATGTTGTTATATTAGCCATTTCCAATCTGATGCTTTCTTGAAGTATTGGATGTACAATTCCCCAATTATTGCAAATCTGAAGGGCAAATCTGGGAGAAAAAAAAGGTATTTTTATTGTAGGCTTATTTGGCTTAGTTTGATTATGCTGCTCTTAGGAGTTACTGAGTTGCACAAATTGGAAGATCAGAACCTGCCTTCCCTTGTTTTAGAATGTAAGACATGAAATATTTCCAGAAGGGAGGCAGGGTTGGTTATGGGTCCTCTCTCTTAAGGAGGTCCATCTAGAGCGATCAAGAAGAAGGGCCTTCTCTGTGGTGGCTCCCTCCCTATGGAACATCATCCCTGCAGAGATAAGATTGGGCTCCACCTTGATATTCTTTTGCAAAACTGTGAAGACATAGTTCTGCCTGTGGGCCTGGGGACCCCAGTGGGATACGGAGCCCACCAAGTGACTGGTTTAGTTGTTGTCGCTGGAGGGGGGGGGACATTATTGGTTTTTGCCTCAGTGTTTTATTTCTGTAAACCATCCAGAGTCACCATGAATGAGTTGGACAGCCATAGAAATTTTCTTAATCAATAAAAATGAATAAATAACAGGTTCAAGTTGCAGGAAGATAGATTCCAATCTAAATTAAAGAAAACTTCAGTGTGAGTAGTTAGAATTAGCTACCCAATGGCTGGGATTCCATTCTCTGACTGTGCCCTTGACTTACAACCATGATTTCTGTCTCAATAATGACTATAATTGAGTCAGAAATTATGGTCGTACGTTGTGACAGTCATTAAGTGGGTCACTATATGACTGTGCTCAATTTATATCCTTTTTTTGCAGTGGATAAGTAAACAAAGTAGTTGTTAAATCCTTTTTATCCAATGGCCTTTTTTGCCAGAAACCAGAAGCAAATGCTAGAAATTGTAAAATAAATAAATAAATATTGTGGTCACATGACTGCAGAATGCTGTAAATAGTCATAAATGCAAGCCAATTGCCCACCACCCAAAATATAATTAGGTGATCATGGTGTGCGTGTGTGTGTGTGTGTGTGTTTGTGTGTGTGTGTGTGTGTGGCTGCTGGAACTTTGGAACTAGGTCCTAACTAGCCTTTTGAGAGCTCATCGTAACTTTGAATTGTCGCTAAATGAAGACTATCTGAAATAGTGTGCAGTTTGATTTGGGCTAAATATTGTTTGGATTTCTGAATCTAAGTTTTGAATGTAATGTCGAGAATATCATCAAATTTGCAGATGACACCAAGCTGGCAGAAATAGCCAACAATCCAAAGATAGGCTTAAGATACAGAAGGATCTTGACAGACTTGAACATTGAGCGCTATCTAGCAAAATGAAATTCAGTGGTGAAAAAAGTAAGGTTCTACATTTATGCAAGAAAAACCAAATGCACAGGTATAGTATACGGGATACCTTGCTCAATAGTAGCAACTGTGAGAGGGATCTTGGAGTCCTAGTGGACAATCATTTAAATATGAGCCAGCAGTGTGCTGCAGCTGACAAAAAAACCAACCCTAACCCTAGGCTGCATTAACAGAGGGATAGAATCAAGATCACGTGAAGTGTTAATACCACTTTATAATGCCTTGGTAAGACCACACTTGGAATACTGCATCCTGTTTTGGTCACCATGATGTTTATTTATTTATTTATTTATTAAATTTATATACCGCCCTATCTCCCTTACGGGACTCAGGGCGGTGAACAGGCGATACTAAAAACCACAATAATAAATAATAGTTTCTGTTCTAAAATCAAATTAAATAACGGGCCTGTTCTAAAAACACCCCATACAAAAACCCCCACTAAAACATAATCAAACTACGCCAGGCCGGCCACACGGAATAGATGGGCCTTCAGGGCTCGGCGAAAAAGGCGCAGGTCCGTAACTGTACGTAGGTTGGGGGGTAGGTCATTCCAGAGGGCAGGAGCTGCCACAGAGAAGGCTCTCCCCCTGGGGGTCGCCAGCCGGCATTGTCTGGCCGACAGCACTCTAAGGAGGCCCTCTCTGTGGGAGCGGACTGGTTGAAGGGAGGTGTTTGGTAGGAGGCGGTCTTGCAAATACCTAGGTCCATTGCCATGGAGCGCTTTAAAAGTTGTTACTAACACCTTGAAGCACACCCGGAAGGCCACCGGCAGCCAGTGCAGCTCGCGCAGGAGAGGTGTTGCATGGGAGCATCTAGAGGCCCCCAAAATCCCCCGCACAGCCACATTCTGAACTAGCTGGAGCCTCCAGGTGCACCTCAAGGGGAGCCTCATGTAGAGAGCATTGCAATAGTCCAGGCGGGAAACAATGAGGGCTTGAGTGACTGTGCATAGGGCATCCCGATCCAGAAAGGGGCGCAACTGGCGTATCAGGCGAGCCTGATGAAAAGCCCCCCTGGCCACAGCCGTCACATGATCATCTAAAGACAGCCGAGCATCCAGGAGGACGCCCAGGTTGTGGGCCCTCTCCGCGGGGGCTAATGACTCACCCCCGATAGCCAGAGATGGAACCAACTGGCTATGACGTGACTCCGGAAACCACAGCCACTCGGTCTTGGACGGGTTGAGATGAAGCCTGTTCCTCCCCATCCAGACTCGCACGGCCTCCAGGCACCGGGACATCACTTCTGCGGCATCATTGGGGTGGTCCGGGGTGGAGATGTACAGCTGGGTGTCATCTGCGTACTGATGAAACTCCACCCCGAAACCACGGATGATCTCACCCAGTGGCTTCATATAAATGTTGAACAGGAGAGGCGAGAGGACCGACCCCTGTGGTACCCCACAAGTGAGGCGCCTCAAGGTTGACCTCTGCCCCCCTGCCAACACAAATTGCGTCCGGTCCGAGAGGTAGGAGGAGAACCACCGTAAAATGGTGCCCCCCAACCCCCCTAACCGGTGCAACAAGATACCATGGTCGATGGTATCAAAAGCCGCTGAGAGGTCTAACAGGACCAGGATAGAGGAACAGCCTCTATCCCGAGCCCTCCAGAGATCATCAACCAACACGACCAATGTTGTTTCCGTGCTGTGCCCAGGCCGGAAGCCGGACTGGCGCGAGTCTAGATAGACAGTTTCTTCCAGGTGCTGAGGGAGCTGTCATGCCACCACACTCTCAACAACCTTCGCAAGAAAGCGAAGGTTGGAGACAGGCCAGTAGTTGGCCAAAGCAGCCGGGTCCAGGGAGGGCTTCTTGAGGAGGGGCCTCACCACAGCCTCTTTCAAGGCAGCCGGCAAGAACCCCTCACTCAAAGAAGCGTTGACAATTCCCTGGAACCAGCCTCGTGTAACCTCCCGGGAGGCCAGTACCAGCCAGGAGGGACACGGGTCCAGTAAACATGTGGTGGTGTTCAGCAATATATGTTGATATATTGATAGTGATCAATATCATATTGATCTAGATCCAGCATATGAATATGTAAGAAATCAGACCATTTGAACTATCAATCAACAAGAGAACCAATCAGCTGCTCAGAATTTAAATATAGCTCCATACGAACAACCAATCACATGACCAACTGACCACACTGGCACACACGACATTTATAAGCTAAGGAGAATAGGACAAGAAAATCTTGCTACTGATGTTACCTAGTTGCGCAACGAAACGTTCAGAAACTACACTGAAACAATCTTGGAGAGCAAACCCACTGCCAAAATCTAAAACCTGAGCTATGAGTATTTTCTAAGTTATATGGGCGTAAACCATTTAAACATGCCTGTCATTGGGAGACCTTTGCAATCAAACAATCATCGACTCATGAACAACTACACTTCCTCCATGAGTGCCTCCAAAAAAGAACAGTGCCAAAAAGCATATGCTACAGACCTCCAATTAACTACCCACAAGCATGAAACCTAGCCTATAAAAATGGGTGTAAAATGCTTCAGTTCATTATTACTGATGCACATAACCGCCTGGAGAAATACGAATACATCATCAACGAATAAAAAAAAAATGCCTCAAGGCAATCGGACAAGATCTTACAGAGAAACTGGAAAACAATCAATATGATATCTAACAAACTCCAGACCAGACCAGAAAACAAAATGCTCCACAAAAGAAACTAACCAACATTACATCTAAACAGCAAGGTGACAATTCAAATTCATGGATCAAAAACTTGTCCAGTAGACCATTATCTGAAGATAGAACAGAAGAGAATAGAGCTGGAAGGAGGTCTTCTAATCCACCTCCCTGCTTAAGCAGGAGAACTTACACCATCTCAGACAGGTGATTGTCCAGTCTCTTCTTAAAGATCTCCAGTGATGGGGTGCCTATGATTTCTGGGGGGTAGGCTGTTCCACTGGTTGATTGTCCTCACTGTCAGGAAGTTTCTCCTTAGATCCAGGTTGCTTCTCTCCTTGATCAGTTTCCAACCATTTTTTCTTGTCCTTCCCTCTGGTGCTCTGGTGAACAACCTGACCCCTTCTGCCTTGTGGCAGCCCCTCAGATACTGGAACACTGCTATCATGTTTCCCCTATTTCTTCTTTTCTTTAGACTAGCCAAACCCAAGTCCCGCAGCCATTCTTCATATGTTTTAGCCTCCAGGCCTTTGATCATCCAAGTTGTTCTTCTTTCCAAACTCTCAACATCTTTTTTGTGATATGGTGACCAGAATTGGCTGCAGTTTTCCAGGTGTGGTGTTACTAGGGCTTTGTAAAGTGGTACTAGTACTTTACATCATCTTGATTCTAAGCCTCTGTTTATACAACCCAGGATTGTATTAGCTTTTTTGGTTGCTGCTGCACACTGCTGGCTCATAGTCAAGTGATCGTCCACTTGGACTCCAAGGTCCCTCTCACAGTTACTGTTTTTGAGCTAGGTCTCGCCCAATCTATATTCATGCCTTTGGTTTTTCCTGCCTAAGTGTAGGACTTTGCTTTTCTCCACATTGAAACTCATTTTGTTGGATAGGGCCCATTGTTCGGGTTTGTCAAGCTCTTTTTGGATCCTGAGTTTGTCTTCTGGATTGTTGGCTATTCCTGACAGTTTGGTGTCATCTGCAAATTTGATGTTCCCCTTCAATTCCCTCATCTAAGTCATTTATGAAGATGTTGAAGAGTACTGGGCCTAAGACGGAACCTTCTGGTACCCCACTGCTTACTTCTCTCCATGTGGATGTAGTGCCGTTGAGGACTACTCACTGAGTGTGGTTTGTCAGCCAGCTACAGATCCATCTGGTGGAGATGTTGTCTATCCCACCTTTTCCTAACTTACCGAGGAGTAGGTTGTGGTCTACCTTTTCAAATGCCTTACTGAAATCTAAGTATACTACATCCATTGCGTTTCGCTGGTCTACTAGTTTAGTTACTTTATCGAAGAATGAGATAAGATTGGTTTGGCAAGATCTGTTTTTAACAAACCCGTGCTGGCTACTAGTTATGACTTTGTTTGCTTCTAGTTGTTCGCAGATCTGTTTTTTTGATTATCTTTTCTAGGATCTGCCCAGGTACTGATGTTAAGCAGATTGGTCTGTAGTTTCCTGGGTCCGTTTTTTCCCTTTCTTGAAGATGGGGACAACATCAACCCTTTTTCAATCCTCAGATACTTCTCCGGTGCTCCAGGATTTGTGAAAGATGTGGTGTAATGGTTCTGAGATAACATCTGCCAGTTCTTTCAGAACTCTGGGATGTAATCTGTCGGGTCCCAGTGATTTATATTTGTCAAGGTTGGATAGGTGTTCCCTTAGCATTTTCTTGCTTATTTTAATTTTTGTTTCTAGTAGGTCTTTTACAGTGTTGTTTTTTTGGGTGTGTTGGGTTATAGTTTCTTTTTGTATGAAGACTGACACAAAGTATGAGTTAAGCAGCTCTGCTTTCTCCCTGTTGCCTGTAACTTCCTTGTCATCTTCTTTCTTTAGTGGGTGTACAGTTTCCTTGATTTTTTTCTTGTTATTAATATGTTGGAAGAAACTATTTTTATTGTTCCTGATTTCTGTTGCAAGTCTTTGTTTATAATAATAATAATAATGATAAAGTTGGAAGGGACCTCGGAGGTCATCTAGTCCAACCTCCTGCTCAGGCAGGAAACCCTATACCATTTCGGACAAATGGCTGTCCAGTTTCTTCTTAAACACTTCCAGTGATGGCGCATCCACTGCTTCTGGAGGCAGGTTGTTCCACTGGTTAATTGTTCTAACTGTCAGGAAGTTTCTCCTTAGTTCTAGGTTGCTTCTCTCTTTGGTTAGTTTCCACCTGTTGCTTCTTGTCCTGCCTTCTGGCGCTTTGGAGAATAGCCTGACTCCCTCTTCTTTGTGGCAGCCCCTAAGATATTGGAACACTGCTATCATGTCCCCCCTTGTCCTTCTCTTCGTTAAACTAGACATACCCAATTCCAGCAACCGTTCCTTATATGTTTTAGCCTCCAGTCCCCTAATCATCTTTGTTGCTCTTCTCTGTACTCTTTCTGAGCCTTTGCTTTTCTGACTTCATCTTTGCATGTTCTGGCTATCTACTGATAATTGGCTTTAGTTATGTGCTCCTCTTTCCATTTTTTGTATTTGTCCTTTTTGTCTTTTAGTTTGTTAGAGAGATCCTTGTGTAGCCATGCGGGTTTCTTCTTGGATTTCTTGGTTTTCTTTCTCAGTGCTATTGTGCTAGCCTGGGCTTTTGTGATTGCAATTTTCAGGGTTTCCCACACTTCTTGCATTGTTTTTCCCTTTAGGATTTTCATCCATGGGATTTTTCCTATGTTCTCTCTGAGTTTTTTTTTTAATTTTTTTTATTAACAATACAAAATTAAAAACACATTGGACGTCACATATGACATCACTGTTTCCATACATCTTCCAACATTTTACAATAGTATTAGTACTCATATAGACATATAGTTCTTGAACTTTGCTCACTATTTATAATATACTATTAACACTTTTCCCCTTATTTCTATATATCTATTTATCTTTTAAATATACATTTGTCTATAATCTATATTTTATTCTAGCACTATACATTTATCTTGGCTACCCTCTTATTGTCTATCCAATCACAAAATTGTTCCCAGATTTTATAGTACTTGGTTTCACTTTTATTCTTGAGTTCCCATGTAAGTCTATCCATTTCAGCGCAATTGAAAAATTTCAATAATATTTCCTCTTCGGTTGGAGTATCTTTCTCTTTCCATTTTTGAGCGAAGGCTATTCGTGCCGCTGTTACTATATGCAGTAGTAAATAATTTGTGTCTTTGTTATATTTTCTTTCTATAATTCCCAATAAGAAAAATTCCGGTTTGGCTTCTATATCTATTTGCAAAATTTCTTCCAACCACTTCTTTAATAAGTTCCAAAATTTTTGTGCCTTTGGGCATTGCCACCATATGTGGTAGTAATTCCCAATGGTCTCTTCACACTTCCAGCATATCGAGGATTTCCCCTTGTTCATTCGTGCTAATCTTGTGGGAGGGAGGTGCCACCTATAAAACATCTTATAGAGGTTTTCCTTATAGGAGGTTGCTAGAGTAATTTTTAGATTTTTTCCCCATAAACTTTGCCAAATATCCAAATCAATATTGTGTCCACAATATTTACACCAAATTATAATCGTTTCTTTCACCTGTTCCTCAATCATATCTTGCTCTAATAAGTATCGATATAATTTACTTATAGTCTTGCCTTCCCTGCTAAATAAGATTTTATCTAATTCTGAAGAATCTTGCTTTATGCCCCGTTCCTTTTTGTCTTTATTAAATTTGGATTGAATTTGAAGATAC
>NW_015386370.1:2666289-2688362 GCF_001527695.2 Protobothrops mucrosquamatus | reverse complement strand
CCCACCATTCCAGATCAATTCCTTCTTCCTTTAAGGTATTTCTCGCTTTTAATTCTCCTTTCTCATTCAAGATATCTTTATAGGTGACAGCACCCCCATGTTTTATCAAATTTGGATGTGTATACATTTCTAATGTAGATACCCAGTTGGGGATTTTCCTATAATTATTTCTTTTTATTTTTTTCCAGATATCCAATAGTGCTCTCCTAATATAATGCTTCCGGAAGTGTTGCTGGACTAAATGCCTTTCTTCCCACAAAGTAGCATGCCACCCTGTCTGTAGATCATGACCTTCTAGTTCTAATAATCTTGTATTTTTGAGATGCGTCTACTAACTTAGCCAGACCAACGCCGCTGCCTGGTAATACTTTGTCCAGTCTGGTAGGCCAAATCCTCCTCTTTCTCTAGCATCTTGTAATAGTTTTAATCTGATTCTCAGTCATTTCCCTTGCTATATGAATTTTGAAATAAGTCTATCCAAATTTATAAAAAAAATCCTTTTTAAGCCAAATTGGTATGCATTGAAATAGAAACAACATTTTCGGAAGAACATTCATTTTAATGTTGGCTATCCTACCCATTAAAGATAACTGTAGTTTTCCCCAATTTCCCAAATCAGACCTAATTTGCACCTTAATTTATCATAATTGTCTTCTTTCAGAGTGATGCATCTCGCTGTCAATTGGATTCCCAAATATCTTATTTTTTTTGTAATCTGCATATTTATCCTTCCCTCCAATTCTTTTTTTTTGCTCTCCAGTCATATTTTTAACTATCATTTTTGTTTTATCCTTATTTATTTTCAGGCCTGCTACTTCTCTATAGTCTTCCAGCACTTCCATCAGCCTAAGACCAGATTATATAGGCTCTTCAATAATAAATACAAGGTCATCCGCAAATGCCTGTACCTTAAAACTTTCTTTTCTTACTTTTAAATCTTTAATTAGTTTGTCTTCTCGAATTGTTCTAAGTAAAACCTCTAATGATAAAATAAAAAGCAGTGGAGATAGCGGACAGCCTTGTCTAGTGCCTTTTTGAATTAAAAAGTTCTTTGTTGTTTCCCCATTTATCACCACTCTAGCTTCCTGTCTGGAATAAATTGTTTGGAACATCTTTATAAATTTTTCCCCAAAATCCATATATTTTAATTGTTCTAATATAAAGTCCCATTTGACGTTATCGAATGCTTTTTGCGCATCAATGAATATCAACGCCATCTGTTTTTCGTTATGAGCTTCATAATATTCTATCGTGTCCAAAATAATCCTAATATTATTCCTTATATGCCGTCCGGGAAGGAAGCCGTTTTGGTCAGTATGAATGAAGTTCTCTAAAACTTTCTTTAGTCTATCTGCCATAATTGTCATGAATATTTTATAATCCAAATTTAGTAGGGATATCGGTCTATAGTTTTTAATATAAGTCAAATCAGAATTTTCTTTGGGAATCAATGTGATTGTTGCTTCTTTCCACGATTCAGGTATCTTGGCTTTATTCAGTACATCATTGTACACCTCTAATAGCAGTGGGCTTAATATTTCCTGATGATTTTTATAGATTTCTGAAGGTAGACCATCTGGACCTGGTGTTTTGTTACTTTTTTGTTTTTTAATTGCCTCAGATATCTCCCTTACTGTTATCTCATTATTTAATAAATTTTTACCTTCCTCTGAGATTCTGGGCAGGTCTGTTTTTTGAAGGTATTGCACCATCTTGCCTTCTTCTACCTTCTCCTTATCCTCATACAGGTTTTTAAAGAAATCATACGCTACCTTCCTCTTTTCCTCATTTTGGTAAATTAACTCTCCTTCTTTATTATTTGCTAATCTGGTTCTTTTCTTTCCGTTTCCTTAGTCTATAAGACAGCCATCTTCCCAGCTTATTTGCATTTTCAAAAATTTTTTGTTTAATGCTTTTAATTTGTTGTGCCATATTTTCCTTTTCAATAATATTTAGTTTATGTTTAATTATATCTATTTGATGTTTCAGTTCCCGTTTTATAGGTTCTTCCTGCAACTCCCTTTCCAGTTTACTAAGCTCTTCCTCTAAGTTTTTTTTGCCGTTGTCTTGTTTGTTGTCTTTGGCCATATATGATAAAGGCTTTTGCCGTGTCCCACAGATTCTGGTTATTCGTGTCTTTTTTCTTATTACTTTGAAAAAACAAACTCATTTGATCATCCACCTTTAATTTAAATTCATTTTGGTTCAAAATTGCTCTTTTTAGGGTCCATCTCCTTATCTTTTTTTGCCCCTTCCATTTAATTTTAATGGGATTATGGTCTGCCCACGAATTTATGTCAATATTAACTTCCTTAATTCCCAAATTCACCTCTGTCGGTGCCCAAACCGTATCAATTCGAGACCAAGATTGATGTCTACCTGAATAGTAAATATATTGTTTCTTATCTCCATTTCTTTCCCTCCCACAATCCTTTATATTTAATTCTTCCACCATCTCAAAAAACGAATTAGGTAATATCCTTCTAACCCCTTTCTTTCGTCTGTTATTTCTATAATCTAGTTCTCTGTCTACAATTGCATTAAAATACCCAACTATACACAGATTATCACATTCTAAGTCTCTAATCATGTTATACAGTTTCTTATAAAATAGTTTTTGACCCTCGTTAGGTGCGTATATTCCAACTAACATCAGTTTTTTCCCATCCACAGTTAGTTCTATTATCAATATTCTGCCCTCCTCATCTTTATACACCTGTTTGGCCAATATACCCTCTTTTACATACATTACAATTCCCCCTTTCTTCTGTTGCGATGAAGATATAACTTGGAACATTTTAACAAATATTGATGCTGCTGTTTTATGTGCGTCTCTTGCAACACTACTATATCCACATTTGTCTTATACAATTTACTAAAAAAAAATTCCTTTTCCCTGGAGAATTTAACCCATTAACATTTAATGATAGATTTGCTAATGCCTCTTGAAAACCTCTATTTATAGTTAGGGTTTGTTGCCCTCGTTTGTCTAATTTCTTTGTACTCCTTGCATCCACCATCATTGTCTTTTCCAGTGTCCACATTCGCTCTTTCCCCATTTTCTTTTTCCTTGATTCGGGATTCCCCCCTATTTGGTGACTGTTCTCCTGGTTCTCCTTCTTCCCTTCTTTCTCTTTCCTCTCATTCAGCCTCACTATCAAAACTTTTTCTGTAAAACTCTTCTACTTTATCCACCGTGTCCAATTTCAACCTTCTTTCTCCCCAAAATACCATAATCCCTTCCAGAGTCAACCACCGAAAATTTACGTTTTTCCTTGTTAGTTTTGCTGTAAACATTTGATAGGATCGCCTTAGGTCTCTTACCCTTTTCGGGACTTGTTTGAGCACCACAAGCTGTCTTCCTAGTAGCTCTAGTGGATCTTCTCTAGTGCTATGAAGAATCTCATCGCGTGTCGATTTTTTTAGCAAATCTGATATGCACTTCTCTAGGTAAATTATGTCTACATGCGTAGTTTGTGTGAATTCTATAGATTTCATCCATTTCCTTAATATTTTCTTCCTTCCAATTTCCTAGAGCTCCTGCCAATAGCTCTGCCATCATCTCCAGAAGATCTTCATTCTTTCCTTCCCACACATTCTGAAATCATAGAAAATGGGAAGCCTTGTCTATTTCCAATTGGATTATTGTCTGTTCGAGGTCTCTATTAGCCTGAATTAGTCTTTCTTCCATCTCCTCCACTTTCCTTTCTTCCCTTCCCATTCTATCTTCCATCTCCTGTAGTTTTTGTTCATTTTTTAGAATTTGTTGCTGAAAGCATTCAAATTTATCATTTCTTTTCTTTCATTTCTCCCGTGTCATTCCTTACTTCTCCTATCTCTCATTTCAAATCCTCATGGTTCTTTAACATAACCTCCTGTATTGTTTGTAACATCTGTTGTAGATTCTTAAATGAGTTTGATCTCTCTTCTGTAAAAGTCCTTCCGTAGATCTTTGCCCTGCTGGACTTGGTTCCATTGTTAAAGTTTGGATTCCTTGCCTCTTTCCTGTACCAATTTTTGTCAAATTTGGGATGCTTGTCATTTTTAATACCGCTTTAAATTAACTTCTCCACTACAGTTTCACTACAACTGTTTCATTAAGTTTCCCGCATCCAAAATTACTCTTTGAGTTTCCTCAATTTATAAGTCAATTATTAGCAAGCCCTCCGAAATAGATCTTGTTTCTCTTTAAATTTCCTCTTCTTCCTTAAATTGTCACCAGTTTTCCCCTCAGCCACTAGATGTGTCTTACTCCTTATTATCCAAGTTAACAGTCAATCTTACTTCAACATGTCTGCATTCTCTGATTAGTCAGCACTTTCACCCCGAACTAAATTATCAGCAATGATAGTAGATTTCCTCTTCCTCTTTTCCCTCATGTCACCAGTGAAAATTTACTGTGGTGAAATGGTCTCTTCTTTGCCTCCACTTGCTATTCGCCGCTTTACTATGGAGGAAGTTTCCTCCTTCCTCAGGCCTCCTTCTGACTCTTCCCTCTTTGCAATCCCCCGAGAAGATCTTCACCCCGGGTTACTCACAGAGGGTTGCCAGGATCATTTTGCCCAGATCCGTCTCTCCGTTGTCCAGCTAGTCCACCGCTAATGTTGTCCAGCTGCCTGTTGTTCTCTCTTCCTGGCCACCATTATGGGCCGCCTTTCTTCCCCCGCTCGACTTCTCCAAGGCTTTCCTGCCATCCACACTCTCAGCTGCCGCTGTGAGCTGCACAGCAGGGTGCCTCTTTCTTCCTATTCCCCTCCAAGGAATCTAGGACTCCAAAGAATCCGCCGATCAGATGGAAAAGGCTATGTATTTGATTCTCATAGACGGAGAGCCGTTCCACACATCCTTCCCTCTTCAAAGCTGGCCCTGCCCCCCATCTCTCTGAGTTTGTTAAAGTCAGTTCTTTTGAAGTTTAGGACATTGGTTGGATTGTTTTTAATTGCTAGTGTTTGCATTATATTAAATTCCAGTATGACATGGTCACTTTCACCCAAGGTTCTGGGAATTTCGATTCCCTGTATCACGTATTCTATATTTGTAAGGATTAAGTCCAGTATAGCTTTAAGTCTAATTCTCTCCCCCACCTTTTAGGTGACAAAGTTGTCAGCTAGGTTGGTTAGGAATCTGTTTGATCTCCCACTCACTGCAGAGTTTGTCTCCCAGTTGATATCTGGATAGTTGAAATCTCCCATTACTATTGTGGTATGCTTCCTACATGCATTTGTTAACTGGTTGGCAAAGAGTTCTATTTCTTTTGGTTGGTTGGGTGGCCTGTAATATACACCTATAGCAATGTCACTTTTTTCTCTTTTATATTGACCCATATACATTCTGGAGAGATTTTATCCTTGATCATGTGCATTTCTGCAGATATGTAGTGTTGTCTTACATATAGCGCAACTCACCCTCCTCTTTTTGTAGACCTGTTTCTTTTGAACAGTTTGTATCCATCCATCAGTCCATTTCATTCATGGGTTTCGTCCTACAGGTTTCTGTTATGGCAACTATGTCAGATCCTCCCTCACGTACTATTGCTTCTAGTTCACCCTGTTTGTTCCCCAAGCTTTGAGTGTTTGTGTATAAGCATTTTAGGCTTTTATGCCTATTCATGGGAATGTTTCCTATATTTCCTGATTGTTGTTTGAGTTTTTCTTTTTTTTCATCACTGCCTACCTCATTGTTTGATTTGTTTTCTTGGGATTTGTGATTGGTTTTGGGTTCTAGAGATTCTAGAGATTGGTCACCCTCCCCCCTCGGTTTTAGTTTAAAGCCCTCCTGATGAGTTGGGCCAGACTTTTTACAAGTACATTTTTGCCTGTTTTTGTGAGTGTAGCCCATCCCTGGCCAAGAGTCCTTCGTGTAAGAAATTCAGTCCATGATCCAGGAAACCAAAGTTTTCTTGGCGACACCAACCCTTTAGCCAATGGTTTATTTCTAAAATTCTTTTTCCCCCTCTATGGGTGTTAGCCTTTTGTTGGGAGTACTGATGAGAACACTACTTGTGCTCCTAGCTTCTTGACTTTATTGCCTAGTTCAGGGGTGTCAAACTCAATTTCATTGATGGCCGCATCAGCACTGCGGTTGCCCTCGGGGGGGCAGGTGGGTGTGACCAGGGTGGGTGCAGCCTACTGGGTGGGTGTGGGTGGAGTGGGTGTGGACTACTGGGTGGGCATGGCTAGCTTTACATCATTCGCATCAAGGGTGCCTGTGGCGGTCTGGGCAGTAATGGGGCAGATCTGAGGGTCTCTGGCAGAAGGGGGTGGGACCAGGGCAAGTGCCAAGGCATGGTCCACTGGAGGAGCCTCACTGTTCCTCTCAGGCCATGCAGGGGGGCTGGATGGTGGTGCATGCTGCCGGGAGCATTGGACAACAGAGATCAAATGCCCAGCAAGAAACGCAGCTGGGGAGGTGTCACCCTTCATGAGGAATGAAGAAATGCACCATCGCCTGGAAGTGGCCAGCACATGGCCCTCACCTACTTCACATATTGGTGGGCTCTGGGGGAGGGGATGCCATGAGCAGCGTGAGAGTCAACGTTACCTGCGCAATGCCGTCCAGCCCTCAGCCTGCCCGGTTTCGGCAGGCAGCAAGGCACTTTCCTCATAGCACCAAGAGGGTGAACCGGATGGCGCAAATCCAAAAAGAAGCGTGATGCTGCCCAGCACCCATCCTGCCTGGTTTCGGCAGGCAGCGGGGCGCTCTCCTCACAGTGCTGAGAGGTTGAGCCAGGCGGTGTGAAGCTTGCCACCTTTGCACCTTGCTGCCTGCTGAAACTGGGCAGGCTGGGGGCTAGGCAGCATTGCACTTCTCATCAGATTCACACCACCCGGCTCAGCTCTTGGCGCTGTGAGGAGAGCACCCCACTGCCTGCTAAAACCAGGCAGGCTGGGAGCTGGGTGGCCTCGCTTTTCTTTTTGGATTTGCGCTGCCCGGCTCAGTCACTCAGTGTTGTGAGGAGAGCGCCTCGCTGCCTGCCAAAATCCCTCCTCCAGAGCCCATCAAGCCGGATATGTGAAGTAGGCGAGGACCATTTTCTGGCCACTTCCAGGCGATGGTGCATTTCTTCATTCTTCACAAAGGGTGATACCTCCCCAGCATGCACCCTGGGGGTAGGGCCGACGTGGCAGGGGCTGGTTCCTTGCTGTTTCCAGACGGCCTTGTGGAGCTAAGACTGAATGCATTTCAGCATAGATGGCCACCACAAAATTGTACATTGGCTCCTGGACAGCCTGGGCCAGGACCAAGGCAGCAGGGGGCATTCCCTCACTGTTTCCAGGATGGCTTCACGGGCCACATGAAACCACTTCGCGGGCTGCATCCGGCCCCCGGGCCTTGTGTTTGACATGTCTGGCCTAGTTGTTTGTAATCCCTCACTATTGTACTCAGGTTGTTTGTTGTGTCTTTCATCCCAATGTGGTGGAGAAGGAGGGGGTAGTAATCGATGGGCCTAATTATTTTGGTTAGGTTCTCAGCCACATCTTTGATTTTTGCTCCAGGGAGACAGCATACTTCCATGGATTGTATGTCTGGTCTGCAGATGGATGATTCTGTTCCTTTGAGGATAGAATCTTCTATTACCAACACTCTCCTTTCTTTTGAGGGGGGCTGTAGTTTGGGGTGCTTTTCTGTTTATTTCAGGTGTTTGTTGATGTGGCTTTTGGGGGGATATTTGAAGTGACTTTTTTAGGGATATTTGAAGTTGTTTTTTTGCTAGGTGTCTGCACATCTTCTTTGAGGGGGGGTTGTGTTTCTGTCTAAGGGGAGAAATTGATTGGTCAGTTTTAATGGGGCTGCTTCTGGTTGGGTAGGATTGGGCAGAAGGGGTTTGTTTGTTGTATGCTGTTTCTTTCTTTGGATATTGTGTTTCCTTCTGTGTGTGGCATACCTCCATTTGTCCTCCTCCAAGGGTTTATCAGCAGGGTCAAGTCCTCTGGGAGTTATTTGTTCATTGTTTGGTTCACTTTGGGTGGAGCTTTCTTTCGTATGTTTGGGTTTGGCTAGAGTTGCCCCTAAGTTCCTAATTTTTTCCTGGTATCAGTTTTATACACAAGGAAGAAAAAGAGCAATGACTCCCCCTCCTAGATATTGACATGAGGAGAGAAGACAATGGCAAATTAACAACCTGTGTATACCAAAAATCCATGCACACAGACCAAATTCCAAATTTCACAATCAACCACCCTGCTGCACACAAGAGGAACTGTATCCAGATCTTTTTCAAAAGAACCAAAACAAATTGCAGCAACAAATTATTGAGAAAAGCAGAAGAGAAACACCTTTTCAATGTTTTCCTCCACAATGGCTATCCCAAAAATTTCATAATACAATGCTTATCATACAATCCCCAACAAAATACACAACCAACGACAACACAAAAACAAGTCCTGCCATACATCAAAGCAACATCCAAAATGGCTGCCAGAATATTGCAACCCGTAGGAATAATGATAGCTCACAAACCCACATTTACACTCAAAAAAGTTCTATCTAAAGTCAAAGACTAAATACAGAAAGAAAGAAAACAGCAACATAGTATACAAAATCAATTGCAACAATTGTAACCAGTTATATGTGGGACAAACAGGAAGGCAATTAAAAACAAGGGTTCATGAACATCAACTAGCAGTTAAATGGCATAACCAAAAATCCCTGATCTCAAATCACATTGATAATAAACAACACCAATTTGATTGAGAAGAAACAAAAATCATTGGGCATGCCAATACCCACCACATATGTGAATTTATTGAGGCCTGGTATTCTACCAAAGAAGCAATTAACAAGCATATTGACCTAGATCCACTTTGCATCTTAAGAAGACAGAACTCTTGGAATATTTCTTCCAACAGGCATCTTTATTAAGAGAAAATGGTTGCAGGCATTCTAGACAGGACCTGGGGCCAAAGCCCTACGGTTCAAGGTTTTAAGGGGTCCCCAGAAGCTCCACCCCACCTCACCATCCTTCCAGCGACAATCCCAGGTGTTACATTTCCCCCCCCCCCTTTTCCCTCACTGCCGGAGGAAGGGAGACTTCAGAGGGGATTAGATGAAAGCTGATAGCCCCATTGTTATGATTAGTCCTTTTGGTGATATCCACATTCAGTCCCTTTGAAGTTGTACCGAAGGAAGTGAGGGCCATAAAATCCCTTTGTTCACCCCCCTTCCCTTCATCGTATGACAGAATCCAGAGAGGGCAGAAATGGGGTTTTCCATAGTCGATAACTAGAGATGAAATATAATTGGATTCTGACATCCTGCCCCCTTAAAAATAAGAGAGATCCACCTGAAAGAAAACAAAATAGGTATAAAAATTAGTCAGGCTTGTTAGGGTACTCTGCGTGAAACTTCTTTAATAGCTTCGGGGCTCTGACATGACATTTATGGACCCACTCGTTTTGTGAGGCACGAAGGTGTTTCCAGGCAACTAGGTACTGAGTCGCTCCATGATATCTCCTAGAGTCTAGGATTTCCTTTATTTCGAAGTGTTGTTCGCCCTCCACCATGATTGGAGGTGGGGGTGGGGGGAATTTTTGGCCGTAACGATGACTGATGCTCTCTTTTCAGCAAGCTGCAATGAAAAATTGGGTGTATTTGCCTGACATTTTTGGGTAATTCTAATTCTACTGTTACTGGGTTTATGATTCTTTTAATTGGAAAAGGCCCTATATATTTTGGTCCAAGTTTTTTACAGGGTTGTAGGGACTTTAGGTATTTTGTAGATAAGTACATCATTTCTCCTATAATGAATGGTGTAGGCTCAACCCTTCCTTTATCGGCTTGTGCTTTGTATGCCTGCCTAGCTTCATCTAGTGCTTTTCTAACAATTGGCCAGGTGTTTTGTAATTGTTCCATCCATTCTTTCAGTGATGGGATTGCCGGTTCATTTGGGGTTAATTCTGGCATGGGGTTGAAACTTTGACCGGTAGCTATTTGAAAAGGAGTGTAACCTGTGCTGGAGTGGACTGCATTATTGTAGGCAACTTCTGAGAAAGGGAGTAGGTCCGTCCAATCGGACTGCTGAAAACTAAGAAAGCATCTTAAATATTGCTCAAGTACTGAGTTCGAATGTTCCGCTTGTCCATTTCCTTGTGGATGATGGCTAGATGTCAGTCCCTGAGTAGTCCCTAAGAGGGATAAAAATTCCTTCCAAAATGCAGACGTAAATTGCACTGCCCTATCAGAGATGATGTGTTGGGGTGCCCCATGCAATCTGTAAATATGCTGGACGAAAAGTTTCGCTAAGGCTTTTGCGGTGGGAATCTTATGGCAAGGGATAAAGTGCACCTGTTTGGAAAACAAGTCCATGACCGTCCAGACAACAGTATTCCCATTGCTTTCTGGTAATTCCACTATAAAATCCATGGCTATTTCCCTCTAGGGGGCTGAGGGATTTGCCACTGTTTGTAACAGTCCAGGCAATTTCCCTTGCAACCTCTTTGCAGTTGCACACTTTGGGCAGCTGGCCACGTAACTTTCTATGTCCTTTTTTATGGATGGCCACCAAAACTGCCGTTTGATTAAGTGTAATGTTTTTACAAATCCAAAATGCCCTGCTGATTTTGTGTCGTGGCAAAGCTGCATGAATGTGACTCTTTGGGTTGTTGGTATATATAGCTTTTCCCCCACCCAAGGCAGCCCGTCTCTCATTGTGCACACATTTTTGTTTTTCTGGAACCATTCATCTGTTTCCAAACTTTTCCAGAATTCAATTCCAGTTTGGCTGCCCAGCTGTGGTTTTAATTTAGCTTGGGCTCTGGTGGTTACTGACGCTGCCAGTTGTGATTCTACTAGCATCGGTTTAGAGTCGGTGGCTCGCGTGCTGTTATATTGGGGCATGCGAGATAGTGCATCTGCCAGGAAGTTCTTTCCCCTGGCAAATGCTTGAGTATAAATTGGAACTGGTGGAAATGCTGGGACCAGCGGGCTTGCTTGGGGTTGAGCTTCCTGGGTGTTTTCAGGGCTTCCAAATTTTTGTGGTCAGTCCACACCTGGAAAGGGAATTTGTTGCCTTCAAGGAACTGGTACCATGTGAGTAATGACCAACGTATCCCGTATGCCTCTTTCTCCCACACGGGCCAGCGCTGTTCCATTTCCGTGAGTTTCTTGGATGTATATGCACAGGGTTGCAATACCCCTTCATTGTTTTCTTGTAACAGTACAGCCCCCACTGCCACATCACTTGCATCCGCCTGTATTACAAAGGGCTTATCCATGTCTGGGTGCCTCAGTACTGGTTTGGCAGAAAAAAGTCTCTTTAATCTCTCAAACGCTGCTTGGCACTCCATTGTCCATGTTAATGGCTGGCTAGGTTTTACTGAGGATGCTCCCTTCGTTTTTAGTAAGTTCGTGAGGGGCAGGGCTATCTGGGCAAATGAGGGGATGAATTGGCGGTAAAAGTTTGCGAAGCCCAAGAAACTTTGCAGTTGCTTTCTTGTGCGAGGTGGTGCCCATTCTAATACTGTTCTGACCTTCTCTGGGTCCATTTCAATGCCCTGTGGGGATATGCAATAACCTAGGTAGTCTATCCTTTCCTGGTGGAATTCGCATTTCGAGAGTTTGGCATATAGGTGGGCGCAGTTTCTTTAAAACCATTCTGAATAGGTTGACATGTTCCTCTTTTGATTTGGTGAAGATAAGAATGTCGTCTAAGTAAACCAGGACCCCCTTAAATAGGTGCTCCCTTAGAACATCATTGATTAATTACATAAATACTACGGGGGCCCCTTGTAATCCAAATGGCAAGACTTTGAATTGGTAGCACCCCATGGGGCAGTTAAATGAGGTCTTCCATTCATCCCCTTCCTTAATTCTCACGCGATAGTAAGCTTCCCTTAGGTCTAGTTTAGAAAAAAATTTCCCTTTCGAGAGATGTGACAACATGTCTTTCATGAGGGGCAGAAGGTATAGGTTGCTTTCACTGATTGTATTCAGGGCCCTATAATCCACGCATAAGCGTAAAAAGCCATCCTTCTTCTCTCTAAAGAGGACTGGGGCAGCCACTTTAGGCTTGGCTGGCTCAATGAACCCCCTTTCTAGGTTTTTCTTTATGAATCTTTCCATTTCCTCCTTCTCCTTTGGGCTCATGGAGTATAATCTGGGCTTCAGGAGTTTTGCCCCAGGCTTGAATTCAATGGCACAGTCCATGGGTCAGTGGGGGGGGGGAGTTCATCCGCCCTCTCCTCACTGAAAACTTCAGCAAGGTCTCTGTAATCCTCTGGTATTTCTGGTAGTCCCTTTTCCTCTCCCATGGATGCTTTTTCTGTTCTTGATTCTGGTAGCCCCCCTTGGGATTTTAAGTCCATAGGGTCCCCCTTTGGGAATTTGATTTCTGCCATCCTCCAATTCACCCAGGGGTTCCATTTTTTTAACCATTCCATCCCTAGGATCATCGGGCATTCCATGCCTGGGATCACTACAAACGTTATGTCTTCCTCATGTTTGCCCAGGGAGAGGTGTATTGGTAAAGTGGCTATGGTAGCTGGCACCCCCCCTGCTATGGACCCATCTAACTGGCCAAATGAGATTGGTTGTTCCAGTCTCCTCGACGGAATGCCCAGATTCCCTACTAGCGTCAGGCTAATGAGGCAGCGGGTGCAGCCAGAGCCTATTAAGGCTTTCACCTTCACGGCTTCGGGCATAGGGGGAATTAATATAGTCACTGTCTTGAGGATGGGTGCGATGCGTCCACTTACCAGGGGTTCGCCCTCCGAGCTGTCATCTGAGGCATCCACCGGCCCTGCGATGTAGGCTGGAGTTCTTTCCCCCTGCTGAGCAGAGGTGGGAGATTCCACAGCCTCCATCATTCTCATGGCAGGTTCTTTTGGCTTAGCTGAAGACTTTCCGGATTTGCTGGCTGGTGATCTGTCTGGGTTGTGCTGGGGGGCTTTTGAGCAGCATTCTACAGCCTGATGCCCTTCTCTCCCGCACTTGAAACACCCGATTTGTTTCTTGGCCATAGCCAATGGTTTCACTGGTTCACGTATCAACTCAGGCGGTGAGCGGCTCCATTGTTTTCCTCGGCAGTGCCTCTTCAGTATGTCGATTTCTGCTTCCTCTTCCAAGACGTACCATTCCTCAAGTTGGTGTGGGTCCCTTCGGGGCAGGCAAGCGTCATATAGGTCATAATTTAGTCTGTCTTTGAAATGGCTAAGGAGGATGTCTTCCAGCCAGTTCAGTTTGCTGGCAATGGCCCGGAATTCTTGCGTATATTCGGCTACTGGGCGTTTGCCTTGCCTCATCATTTTTATCCTTTTGCGGGCTTTGCGATCAGCCAGGGGGTCCTCAAATCGCCTTTTCAGAGAGGACATGAAACGGTTGAAGTCGTTGAGCTCTGGGGCATTGGAGTCGTGCAAGTTCACCACCCAATCTGCGGCCGGCCCGTCCAGGGCAGATTGCACGATCCGGATACGGGTTTTGTCACTGGGGATGTGCCGCCCATATTCCTCCATGTAGCTGAGGACTTGGGTTAGGAAAAACCCCAAGCGTGTCGGCTTCCCCTTGAATCTCACGTCCAGCGGCGGGAGTCTTTGAATGGATTGGTGCCTTCGTTGTCGGTGGTAGTGTCTTCCATCCAGATCGCCATCTGCGGGTCGGCGGGGAGTGGGGATTACTGGGTCAGCAGATGTCTCCAAGGCTGCAGGTTCCACTTCCCCCTCGGTGTCTCTCCAGTTGTGGCTCCAGGAGCTGGTGCGGCCGTAGGGCTCAGAATTCTCCTCTCCTAGGGAGCTGAGGGTTCTCTTCATCAGGTTGATAGCTTTCTCTAGGATCCAGCCCGAGTACGGTGCCCAGCTCCCTTCCTCCTCACTTACGTGCAGGGATTTCTCTATCTCCTGCTTCCATTCTGGTTGGTTGGCCCCCCGTCTCAGGGTCACCTTTCTTGATTTCTTTTCCCACTTGCCTTTCTTTCCAACACCCATTGACCACCGAGGTTTGTGGTCCCATGTCTCCACCACCTCTTCTCCTGAGGAATCTGACCTCTCAGATCCCGACATCTGGCAGGGTTTCAGTCGGGGCAGCGGCTCCCTTTTCGGGGAGTTTTCTCCTTTCCCTGCTCCATCGTCTGACATGGTAATTTTTGCAAAGTCCCCCGGCAAGGTTCTCCCTTCCAGGTGGACTAATTCTTCAGGTCCTGTCTAATGTAAGGACCCACCCCACTTTGCATCTTAAGAAGACAGAACTCTTGGAATATTTCTTCCAACAGGCATCTTTATTAAGAGAAAATGGTTGCAGGCATTCTAGACAGGACCTGGGGTAAAAGCCCTACAGTTCAAGGTTTTAAGGGGTCCCCAGCAGCTCCACCCCACCTCACCATCCTTCCAGCGACAATCCCAGGTGTTACATTTCCCCCCCCTTTTCCCTCACTGCTGGAGGAAGGGAGACTTCAGAGGGGATTAGATGAAAGCTGATAGCCCCATTGTTATGATTAGTCCTTTTGTTGGTATCCACATTCAGTCCCTTTGAAGTTGTACCGAAGGAAGTGAGGGCCATAAAATCCCTTTGTTCACCCCCCTTCCCTTCATTGTATGACAGAATCCAAAAAGGGCAGAAATGGGGTTTTCCATAGTCGATAACTAGAGATGAAATATAATTGGATTCTGACAAATATGTAAAAAAAACAGACCATTCAAACTACCAGTCAACAAAAGAAACAATCAGCTTCTCAGAATTTAAATATAGCTCCATACGAACAACCAATTGCACAACCAACTGACCACACTGGCACACAAAACAGTACACATAAGCTAAGGAGAATAGGACAAGAAAATCCTGCTGATGATGTATCTAGTTTGGTAACAAAACATTTAGAAACTATATTGAAACAAGCTTGGAGAGAAAACCACTGCCAAAATGTTACAAAGCTTTCTAAAAGAGAAAGGGTTTTGTGGCATAATAAAGAGATTCGGTGGCAGCTATGTTAATTGGAAAGAATCCATTGAAAGTAAATATTTTGAAAGGGAGCAAGATCTTGGAGTCCTAATAGACAGTCAATTAATCATGAGTCAGCCGTGTGCGGCAGCAGCCAAAAAAGCCAATGCAATCCTAGGTTGCATTAACAGAGCCATAGAATCAAGATCACGTGAGGTACTGTACTAGTACTGCTCTATAAAGACTTAGTAAAGCCACACCTGGAATACTGCATCCAGTTTTGGTCACCACATTACAAAAAAGATGTAGAAACTTTGGAAAGAGTGCAGAGCCAAGCAACAAAGATGATTAGGGCTCTAGAGGCTAAAACATACAAAGAACAGTTGCAAGAACTAGGCATGGTTAGTCTATACGGGGGTGACATGATAGCAGTATTCCAATATTTGAGGGACTGTCACAGAGAGGAGAGGGTCAAGCCATTTTTTCAAAGCACCTGAAGGATGGATAAGAAACAATGGATGGAAACTGACCAAGGAGAAATTCAACCTAGAAATAAGAAGAAATTTCCTGACAATGAGAACAATCAACCAATGGAACAGCTTGCCTTCAGAGGTTGTGGGTGCTCCATCACTGGAGGATTTCAAGAAGAGATTGGACTGCCACCTGTCAGAAATTGTATAGGATCTCCTGCATGAGCAGGGGGTTGGACTAGATCAAGGGTCCCCAACCCCCGGGCGGTGGCCCACTACTGGGCCCCGATCTGTTTGGAACCAGGCTGAAGATACGATGGGCGAGCGCATGCATGAAGCTCCCTTCGCAGGAGTGGTGGTCATTTGCGCTTGTATATGAATCTCCCCTTGTGCAAGCAGTAATAAAAAAGATCCAACCAAGTACCTGGTGCTGAGATAAAGAGCTTTGAAAATGTCATGGAGTACAGTAGCATCAAGGTTAGGCCGCTTCAGCTGCTCATATAACTCGTGTGCTCGATAACCTAAAAAAAAAGTCCAAAGAATATCTGCCTACCTTTTGAGCCCAAGAGTTGCTGCATTTGAAGCTGTCAAGATAACTTACCCAGTTGGATGGCTAAAGGCATGTTCCCCAAGCAAAGCTTCATGTAAGCCAATGATGATGCTAGTTTAGCAATAGTCAGTAACCCTCCTCCAACTACTTGAAGATGAGAACTACGTTTGATGGCCATTAACTCATACTTCATCCATTCATGTTGGCAACCCATCATTTGATAGCAGAGGGAGAAATCCATATAGGACGAAATTATCTATGATATTGCAAATAAAGGCACAAATGAACTTTGGTACCCATTAAGAACATTTTAATAGAAAGAATCTAGTATTGGTTTAGTCAGAAACTTGCAGGACCTATCTTGATCTTTCCTTGAAATTTTTCAATTTGGCACTCACTCCAATTTGAAGACCAAAATTGGTAATAATAATTCTGGAAGATGATCTTTGATACTAAAAATGAGAATAGTGTTTACATAGCTTGGCTGGACATCTCAATGTTTTGTTTTGTTTTTTGTTTTTGTGAAATCTAGTATTGTGTTAAGATGCTTCAAACAAATGGTTGAATTTTCAAGAAAACTTAAAAACCCCAATGTTCTCACAGGAACCCATTTACAGTACAGGTAATCCCCAAGTTATGAGCATTCACTTAACGCTCATTCAAAGTTACCTGATAAATGCTCCCTAGTGCTTACGAGCAAGTGCCGAAATTATGAATATTGCAGCACCATGGCAGTTGTTCACCCTTGCAAGCAACCGCAGTGGATCTGCAACATTCACCCTAACTATTCCCTCCCTCCTGCGTCTCTGTAGGCACCAGGCCTTCAATACTCACCTTGTGAAGATCGAGATCCTTCGCTTTCTTGGCTGCTCCAGGCCTTTGGTGCATTTGCAGAGAACAGAGGCCTAAAGTAATGCAAGATCACGCAAGATCAGTGGGCGAGATCTCATACTACTGATCTCGCATGATCTCATGGTACTTTAGGCCTCTGTTCTCTGCAACAAAGAATGGAACTGAAGCTGGAGGATACTTCTGCGGCCCTCCAACAGCCCGATCCGGGCACCAGAGGCCTTCTCTAGGCCGCTGCTGCCCATATCTGAGACTGGGGGATGCTTCCGCGGCCCTCCAGCAGCCCATTTCCGGGTGGCAGCAGCCTGGAGAAGGCATCCAGCACCCAGATCTGGCACCAGAGGGGTGCAGAAGTGTTCCTACAGCCTAAGATCTGGGCAGAAGTGGCCTGAAGAAGGCATCCAGTGCTTGGATTGGGCTGTAAGAGGGCTGTGGAACCATCCCCCGACCTCAGATCTGGGCAGCAGCAAGAACTGTAGAGAGAGGAGACAGATCTTTTCAAGGTGAGTCTGGCATAGCAGGGAGAGGGAAGTATGAGGTATCTTAGTAGGTTGGGAAGGCCTTGGGGGCCTGTTCCATCACTAGGCCCTCTATAGCCTTCCCCACTCTGAGATACCTCATGTTCACTTAATGAGCCCTGTGCGTCTTAACGAGCAAGGGAATGATTTCCTTTGAGGTACGAGATTTACTCCTAAGTTTTCAAGTTACGAGTGGAATGGGCAGGCTCCATTACACTCATAACTCGAGGACTATCTGTATGAGAGTGTATCAATGGTCTTAATGTCCTTTATCTTGTATAATAGATTCAGATAACAGAGCAAAGCCTTGAACATTAGGGAATATAATTGTGGCAGCTTCTTCCAATATATATTTGGATGTTATCAACATTACTGAATTGAGGTGGTGCAGTGGTTAGAATGCAGTACTGCAGGCTACTTCTGTTGACTGCCAGCTGCCAGCAGTTCAGCAGTTCGATTCTCACCTGCTCAAGGTTGACTCAGCCTTTCATCCTTCTGAGGTCGATAAAATGACGACCCAGATTGCTGAGGGAATAGGCTGACTCTGTAAACTGCTTAGAAAGGTCTGTAAAGCACTGTGAAGTGGTATATAAGTCTAAATGCTATTGCTATTGCTATTACTGCCTTTTTCCTAAAGTAGTGAAGTGAAAGTTTGATTCTAATGTGGCTTCTTCTTCCTATATTTCCTTTTCTTTTCTTTATACTATGTTTCTTTTTATTTAAAATTTTATTTAGAAAAGGGTACTGGTTGGCATCATGGTAAGACGGATGCAGGAAGGCAGAGCTCTGCCTTCCATGCCCGATTTTGCCCTGCTGGGGGCCCTAAAAGGGCCTAAAGTTGCCCTGAAGAGGCGATGAAGAAGGAGGGGTGCCTCACTGACCACGGAGAGATGGCAGTCTTTCTGTTTGATCCAAGAAAAGTCCTCCAAACCAGCAGGGAAAGACTGGCTGCATTCTTGTGGCCAGCCATTAGCCACTGACAATCAAAGAAGAAAGCACTAACCAGCAGATTATAAACAGCGTGTTTGAAACTGGGTAAGAATATTGATCCTTTCTTTACTACTTTATAACTGAATTTCCTGGAAAAGGCTCCCCAGAAGCTAAAGCCTCTGAAAGTGAGAAGGAAGGGGATTGTAGCCTCATCCTTCCAGAGAAATGGAAGCGGCATTTTAATTTCTTCTATGGGGGACAGAAATACATAATATTGAAATGGAAGTAACATAAAGCTACAGTTCTGATAAATTTGAGACCTGAGATAACTGTTAAGATTTTCTCTTTAAAAAAAACATTGGGGTGAAATATAAGAAATCAACCTTCTGTCTTAAGAGTGGAAAATGGATACTGAATGACATATAGTGGTGGATTAGAGTATAGCACAACAACTGCAAGGACTGATGCTGACCTGGCAAGAAGCATAGAAATAGAGAACAATTCCTGGCTGCTCAGTGACTCCTAACTCAATGGAGAACAGAGGAAAATATTTTGGCATATTTATCACCCTGACCTTCTTGGATTATAAATATCTACTGAACATGGACTTTTAATCTTAAGGACTATTGGGAGAGAAAGAAAAAATTGACTTTTGGCTACATCTGGCTGAGAATTCTTTTCAGGGTGGCTGAACATTTTGAACACTTTGAATATTGTGGATTGCAACTTTGGCTGACTGACAATTTTTGGATGCCTCAGCAGAAGAACCATTACAAAATATTGCTTTTAGGATTGGACTCATATTTTGGAACCTATTGGATTATAAAGGCTATACATAAAGACCAGAAAACTAGATGAAACTTCCTTCTATTGTCATTAAGATTGGTGATATTAGATAAGACTTGTACTTGGAGAGCATAAAAGTTTAGACAGATTATCTGGAGGGGGGAAACAAAATGGATGCTGCATACCCAACTAAAAGTGGTAAGAAAACATACCCTATGCCTCCATTTGAAGCCCCCACCCAGGCTAATCAAGGATCTTCAGGAATGATGCCTCAATAAAAAATAAACACATTTCAGAAGGGAATATATTCTATGCTATAACTAATTCACCAGACAATTTGCATATAAAGAAGATACAAAAAGAAATCATGATGAGACTGATAACAATCTAACATAAATGAGCAAATCTCTAAATTAAATCTACAACTAGAAAATTCCCAGATAACTACTACAAAGTATGAATAGATAACCCAGAAATCAGAAGAGGAAGCAGAGGAAATTGACCCAAAGATGGAAGAGATAAAAGAAGGGAAATATAAACTACCATATACAAATAAAACACTGCAAGACTTAGCTACAATAATGAAAATGGAAAAGACGCCTTACCCCTTAGGTCTGCAAAATATACTGGATGACAAGGAAAAAGATCTTAAAAATGGATTATAGAGCTGTTAGGGGAAATGTCAGAACCTGGAAGACAAAAAATGAAAAGAGAAGCTGAGGAAGAAGGAAAGTGGGATTTGCTTAAGGAGGAATATAAATGGGTGGAATCCCCCCCCCAAATATCCCACCCAAATTGTCTTCCTCATTCCAAGCAACTTACACAAAAATAGAAGGAGAGTTTTTGGGCAATTTAATTGCCTTGGCCTGGAAAGCTATTTGGCAAAGAAAGAAAGCAAGAGTTAGACTTAAGCAACAGAAGATTTGAGCTACCAGAGGGGACATAATATGATTAAATATCTGTTTGAATATGATTAAAAGAACAGATTGTCAATGCTAACATTGGATGTTCTTGCTTTGACAACATATGGAGATGCAGCCTTTTTCTTTCTTATGCTTTATTCTTAGAATTAGATGATACTGGGGGAGGAGGAGGAATGTGATGGGAGTTAGTTAGACATAACAATATTGTAATAGTGTGTGAATTCAGGGCTTTTGAAATAAGAGGTGATAAGAAATGGTGAGATGGAGGGAAAGTCTGCATTTCAAACTAATTGGAAAATGTGATTTATGACTGTAAATTAGAGGAGGGAATTGTGCTTTGATACTATGTGTTCAGGGGAGGGGAATTCAGACTTTGGCTTCAACTATGTTAGTGCCGAAGCTATGCTACTCCAATAAAGATTCTTTAAGGTAAACAATGCCTCAAAGTTCTTTGAAGAGTTTCATCTGTCGGAACCATGACACAGATAAACCTCAGATAAATTAGACTTTTACAATAAAAGATATGATTTAGAATTAGAATAGCACTTTTTTTTCTTTTTTGATGTGGGAAATATAAAAATAAGAGGATGGCTTGTATGAATAAAATTTTTAGCTATATAAATGTAATTAATCTTGATAAAATCATAACTGACAAAGACATTCCAAATATTGATGGGTAATCAAACTTAAATAAGAGCATGAAAAATAGGATATTGATTTAACAAGGAGATTTTAATCGCAAATACAATTGAAATATAAATTGGCTAGAAAAGAGTTATAAATTGATATTGTTATTTGTATAATACTAGAAAAATATGAGGAGGATGTTTATATTTAACTTTATATGCACCAACAGTAACAAGAATTGTAACTGCGAAATGTGGGGAAAATGAAAACAAATTGGGGAAGAAAGGAGGATCAGGGGAAAAAACACTGTAAGGTGCAGTATTGAATAGATTTATATTGAAGAAATTAATGTTAAGTATGTGAACCCAGACAACACTTTGTTTACTAAGCACTAAAGATTGTAATTGTTAAAAACCAATAAACATTTTTTTTAAAAAATAAAAATTTATTTAGAAAATAAGGTAAGACTGTTTAAACTAAGTAATAAATCTATGGCAGTAAATTAATGTTAGAATGTGAAATAATGGGAAAATCAAGCATTAATTAATAGTGCAATAACTTCATCCACAGCAAACCAGTGCAAGATACTATATATGTATCTGAATTTAAACCTGTATATTTCCATTACTTACAATAGTTTAGATAGTACCCAAGTCCTATTTCTGTAGTACAATCATTAATGTGTACAAGAATCCTTGTACTTGACCTCTGCATTAAAAGCTATGATTTTTAATTATCCTCATTGTGAATATATCAGATTGGACAGAATACCCAAAGAACAATTGATCAAACCATGAGAGTGTTAATTCAAACAAAATTATCTACAGCATGTATTGTCAGGTATCCTTTGATGCCAATTTTCTCTCTAGTACAGAGAAGGAACAATCAAGGATGGGGATAGTCTGCAAGAGCAAGAAAGAAAGCTATTTTAGTATACCTGAGATTCATCTTGAGACTCCTCTGCACAGTTCACCTGCATGAGGGCTGCCAAACGGGTGAATGTCTTCCTACTTCTGGCAACATCCAGATTGAAGAACTGCCACAGCAGGGAAAGGCAATGACCTTGCTGGAACAGAACTGCTAGTCTCTTCTCCCTGCTGTAAAAGGAGGAGCAGCAATTCACATGGCACAAAGAATATCAGGTCTACACAAGCATTGCAACTTACTGGCTGTGAGAAAACTAAAAGACCCCAAGATCCTCCTGCAGCTAGAAACAGTGAAAGCTGGCTTGGGAAAAATGCATATCAGTCAAGTCATTTATTCAAACCATTCCGCTGTTAAAGCCTGTAATGCAAAAATGTGATTGCACGGCTTTCCTCTTGCTTTTCCCATGGCAACATTTGATACATAAGCAGGGTAATGTACAGGTGAAACTCGAAAAATTAGAATATCGTGCAAAAGTTCATTTATTTCAGTAATGCAACTTAAAAGGTGAACCTAATATATGAGATAGACTCATTACATGCAAAGCAAGATAGTTCAAGCCGTGATGTGTCATAACTGTGATGATTATGGCTTACAGCTCATGAAAACCCCAAATCCACAATCTCAGAAA
>NW_015386370.1:2658766-2665646 GCF_001527695.2 Protobothrops mucrosquamatus | reverse complement strand
TAATTTTCTGAGATTGTGGATTTGGGGTTTTCATGAGCTGTAAGCCATAATCATCACAGTTATGACACATCACGGCTTGAACTATCTTGCTTTGCATGTAATGAGTCTATCTCATATATTAGGTTCACCTTTTAAGTTGCATTACTGAAATAAATGAACTTTTGCACGATATTCTAATTTTTCGAGTTTCACCTGTACCATGTAAACTTGACATCAAGAAATGGGGGGTTATGATTTCCTGAAATGTTCTGTATAGTATTGTTCGTTGGTTTTTTATACAATATATAATGAATTGGAAGCTGTACTAATACTACGCAGACTAAGGCAGAATGATTGTGCATCTAACAGAACAACAGAGTTGGAAGAAACCTTGGAGATCTTCTAATCCAACTTCCTGATTAAGCAGGGATCCTATATTATTTCAGACAAATGGCTGTCCAATCTCATCTTAAAAAGCTCCAGCTTCTTGTCCTGCCTTCAGGTAATTTGGAGAATAGATTGAACCCCTCTTTTTTCTGGCAGCCCTTCAAGTATTAGAACCCTGCTATCATGTCACCTCTACTCCTTTTTTTCATTAGACTAGATGTACCCAAATGCTGCAATCATTCTTCATGTGTTTTAACCTCCAGTCCCCTAATCTTTATTGCTCTTCTCTGCACTCTTTTGAGAGTCTCAACATCTTTGTTATATTGTGGCAACCAAAACTGGATGTAATATTCCAAGTATGGACTTACCAAGCCATTATAAAGCCTTGTTTTTTTTTCTTTCCTAAGTGTAAAACCTTATTTTTCTTACCACTGAATTTTATTTTGTTAGATAGGGCCCAGTGTTCAAATCTGTAAAAATCTTTCTGGATCTTGAGCCTATCTTCTATTGGCAAAAAGAGTTCCCCTTCTATCCCCTCATCTAAATCATTGATGAAGATATTGAAGAGTACTGGGCCTAACACAGAACCTTGAGATAACCCACTACATACTTCCTCCATGTAGATGCAGTTCCATTGAGGATTACACATTCAGTGCAGTTGGTCAGCCAGTTACGAATCCATCTGGTGGTGATGCAGTCTAACCCCCATTTTTCTATCTTATCAAGTAGTAAGTTGTGGTCTACTTTATCAAATGCCTTACTGATAAAGTTGTGGTCTACTTTATCAAATGCCCAAGTAAATTATGTCCGCAGCACTTCGCTGACCCATTGATTTAGTCGCTTTGTCAAAGAATGCAGTAAGATTTGTCTGGCATATCTGTTTTTGACAAACCCATGTTGGCTTCTGGTTATAACTTTGCTAGCCTCTAGATATTCACAGATTCATTGCTTAATTATCTTTTGCAGGATCTTCTTAGATATTTATGTCAGGCTGGTAGGATTGTAGTTTCCTAGATCCATTTTTTTCCCTTTTTTAGAAGGAACCATGTCAGCTCTTTTCCAGTCCTCTGGTGGTTCTCAGGAACTTTGAAAGATATGGTTCAGTGGTTCTGAGATCATATCTGCTAGTTGCTTCAGAACCTGAGATGTAATCCATCTGGACTTGGTGATTTGAACTCTTCTAGAATGAATAGATGTTCTTTTACCATTTTCTTGTCAATTGTAACTTGCATTCCTAATCTGTCTAGGAGAGGTAAATAGCAGTAATAAAAAAGGGGAAAAAGGAAAAAGTATACTGTCAAAATTGTAATCAAAGTGTTCTGCTAGTAGAAGTTTCTTATTATTCACTCTGTCTCAAAACAGCTTGTAAAAATTCCAGGTCAAGCTGTATTTGTAATCCAGAGAAGTTAGATGACTTCAAAACTTTTATTTTTATTGTAATCCATCCTGTAAAGAAAGGCAACCCAAAAGATTCTTCTTTTTTTCCAGCCATAATCTCCAGGACTATAGATTCTAAGGACATGAAAGAGTTTAAACTGTAAGCTGTGTCTGGGCATTGAACCGGAAAGTCCACAGGCAACAGTGGGGCAGCAGACAGCAGCGAGGCAGCGGCAGAGAACCAGGAGGGCTTGCAGATGATGGTGGGGCAGCGGCAGAGAACCAGGAGGCCCACAGACAGTGGTGGGGCAACAGCAGAACACTGGGAGGCCCACAGACAGCAGTGGGGCAGTGGCAGAGAACCGGGAGGCTCACAGATGGCAGCGGGGCAGCGGTGGTGAACCGAAGGCCTGCGGACGGTGGTGAGGCAGCAGCGGAGAACTGAGAGGCCTACAGTGGCGGACCAGAGGCCTGCAGGCGATGGCAGATTTTTTTCCCCCTGTCAATCAGGAGGCCTGCAGCCAGAGGCAAGGCAGCAGCAGCGAACTGGGAGGCCTGCAAGTAGCGGTGAGGCAGCAGCGGAGGACCCAGAGGCCTGCAGACAATGGCAGTTTTTTATTTTTTTTATTTTTTTCCCTTTCCCTTCTGCTGACCGGGGAAAAAAAGGACAACAAAACAGCCATAACTACCCCAAACAGAAAAGCTAGGAACAAAGTTAACACCAAAGCACAACCAAAAAGAGGGACTACCAAAAACCAAAGACATGGAACAGGTGAATGATATGCAATACATGTTCCATGTATGCACTGATGCCCAAAGAACACCCAAACTACACATGAATCAGATGCAAATTATGTGAACTACTACTAGAAAAGGATTAGGAATTTAGAGGCAACTCTAGCCAAACCCCTACATATGAAAGAAAGCTCCACCCAAACCAAGCCAAACAATGAACAAATAACTCCCAGAGGATTTGACCCTACCGATAAATCCTTGGAGGAAGACAAATGGAGGTATGTCACACACAGAAGGAAACACAACACTCAAAGCAAGAAACAGCATACAACAAACAAACTCCTTCTCCTCAATCCTACCCAACTAGAAGCAGCCCCATTAAAACTGACCAATCAATTTCTCCCCTTAGAAGGAAACATGCAAACCCACAACCTCCCTCTCAAAGAAGACAAGCAGACACCTAGCAAAGAAACAACTTCAAATATCCTCCAAAAAGCCACCTCAAATACCCCTTAAAAAGCCATACCAACAAACACACCTGAGACAAACAGAAAAGCACCCCAGAATGCAGCCCCCCCCCAAAAGAAAGGAGAGTGTTGGTAATAGGAGATTCTATCCTCAAAGGAACAGAATCATCCATCTGCAGACCAGACATACAATCCAGGGAGCTATGCTGTCTCCCTGGAGCAAAAATCAAAGATGTAGCCGAGAACCTAACCAAAATAATTAGGCCCACAGACTACTACCCCCTCCTCCTATTATACATCAGAATGAACGACACAACAAACAACCTGAGTGCAATAGTGAAAGACTACAAACAACTAGGCAACAAAGTTAAGAAGCTAGGAGCACAAGTAGTGTTCTCGTCAGTGCTCCCAACAAAAGGCCAACACCCACTGAGAGAAAAAAGAATCTCAGAAATAAATCACTGGCTAAAGGGTGGGTGTCACCAAGAAAACTTTGATTTCCTGGATCACGGACTGCATTTTTTAAACGAGGGACTCTTGGCAAGGGATGGGCTATACCTCACGAAAATGGGCAAAAATGTACTTGGAAAAAGACGGCCCCAACTCATCAGGAGGGTTTTAAACTAAAATTGAGGGGGGAGGGTGACCAATCTCTAGAATCTCTAGAACCCCAAACTAATCACAAATCCCAAGAAAACAAAAGAAACAATAAGGTAGGGTCTCCTGCTTGAGTGAGGGGGGGAAGGTCTGGATGACCTACAAGATTCCTTCCAACTTTGTTATTCTGCTATTCTATTATTCACTCTCTCCTGTCCCTTTTGCATATTTTAATGATTGTTTCTATTTTTATTAATGATTGTTTTAGAAGTTTGTTTCATTACTTCTTGTATACTGCTCAGAGTAGCATTTTTTGAGATGGGCAGTCATGTAAGTTTGGTTCTATTTTTATTTTATTAAAAAAAGTTAAAATACAAAACTCCAAAAATAATTTAAAAAAAAAAACAAAGACAAATCACAAAACAAACAAGTGCATTTTAAAAAAGAAAAAAGTGCATTAAAGAAAGGGAAAACCTAACACATGTACACATATTATCACCCCTAATTTAATACTGATTAATACATTACTACAATATTAGTTCCTATCCCTTGCAAAACAGCCCCCCCAAATTTTTAAACTACTAAATCTATTTGCAAACTATTAATCTGTTGTCTATATACTATATTGACAAAACAGTTAACAACAATAACAATAATAATAAAGGCAAGATTAAAGTTTCAACATCCTCTGTTAACAAACTGATATTGTAATGTAATTCATAGAAAATCTATCTATCTCAAATCATCCCAAGAGTTAACAGTAATTTGTCTTGATCAAATATCCACATTTATTTTTAACACTATCTCTTATTAATTGTTGTCCAGTTAAATATAATAAATTCAGTCTTCAAAGTTGGTCTATCTTCCCCAAAAAGTCCAAATGAAATTGTTTTCCAATTAACCATTCCCAAATGTTTTTTCAATCCTCCTAGGGAAAACTAATTATCACTTCTCCACTCATTCAGCTTTCTGCTATTGTAAAACAATGCAGGCTTGAAGTTCAGGGAGGCATATGCCATCAACTCAGTTAGTTCTAAGTCTTACAGTCCATATTTCTTCCCAACATATCTGCTGACTTTAATTTATCTAGAGCTACATGCATCTGAATATTTTCCACAACCATTAAAACTTTTAAAACTTTTAAAAAAGCTTTCAACTATGGATTGCATGTTAACAAATTGACTTTTTTCAGATATCAGCCACATTTGCTTGTCTGTAATCTAATACATTGTTGCTGTGTGTAACTAAACAATGATAGATAAAAGAACACAAGAAACAGCTGAAGTAAAATGAAGAAATAAAGAAGCAGGGAAGAATTTTTTTTTATATTTTGATCCAAATGTTAAAAAATAAAATAAATAAGCTCCAAATATTTTGCAAATTAATAAAATGTGAAAATCCTGTGGTGAAGTCCAATATAGATGTAAATCAAATGAAAACGCTTTCACTGTCCAAGAGCATGCTGAGGTTTTTTTTACAGAAAAGCAAAAGTTATTCAAAACAACAGCATGAATCCAAGGCAAAAAAAAGAAAGAACAGATAAAGTCCAGCAGGGGGTTAAAAATAAATCAACATTCAGCCAGTCAACTTTTAAAGATAAAAAAATCAAAGTGAAACAAAAAATTCAAAAAGTGAAGTTAAAACTCAGGCATACTTAAGAAAACAAACTGCCAGGAGGAAAATGGATGACCAGTTACTTTCCGACTGCTCCCACAGGGAACTGCACTCTTTAAGACTCCCCTTTCCGAGTGGGTCCATGGCCATCCAAAAGCCATGTTGGGTTACTCCTAAATGCTCCCATGTCACTGCCAGAGAACCAGCTTAGGCAGCAAAATCAGCAGATCATCAGTAGGAAAAAGAAATATTCCTACCATTCAGCAACCATCTTGGAGAAGAGGCATAAATTTGATAAACAATAAATAAGGAAAAATGAAGGGCAAATAAAGACTCATAAAAAATGTCTTGAAGAGGCAATTCCTAAGCTCCCACTGAGCTCAGGTTGCCTTTGGAAAGGAAGAAGTGAAGGTGTTCCTCAAATGAACTGGCCACTTCAAAATGCTTGTGAGAACCTGAATCAGTGCTTCAGTCAGTTATACTCAATTCCTGTCATGACAGACAGACAGGAATGGTCAGTTTGGATTAAAGTAGTTATTTCTCAGTACTGTGAAAGCAGTAGATCACCAAGACTCTGCTGAGACTTCATTTTTGCCTAAAAGTAGCTTACTAGTAAAAACAAGTCGGCATGTGATTTATAGTGAGAGAGAAGGAAATGCATTGCACTCTAGAACTCTCATACAGTAGTGATGTTGACCAGCAAACCAGTATAACTTTGGAGCATCTGAAAGCTCTATTGCAAATTTACTGTATAAAAAAAAAGATTGCTAGTCCTTTTTAAGAAAGTTTCCTTGCATAGATCAGAGGCTTAAGTTAATGAGAACTAGGTTAGAAAAATAGTGGAATGTCTACGAAATGCATAAAGTAGCCCTGACTTTTTGTCCAATTCTTGGTCAGCAGAGTCACTGCTTTTAGACCGAGCCTCTCATTATCTATAAATGAATGTAGCCAGGTCTCTACCCAGTAGTTACCATTCATGTATGCTCAAGAGATTCTTAAGAGTAAAATTGTGTTAGTACCACTTTATAGGCTTTGGTAAGACCACACTTGGAATACTGCATCCAGTTTTGGTCACCACACTATAAACAAATATGTTGAGATTCTAGAAAGAGTGCAGAGAAGAGCAACAAAGATGAATAATGAGCTGGAGGCTAAAACATATGAAGAATGGTTGCAGGAATTACAACCTGAAAAAAAGAAAAGAAAAGAAGGACCCCTAGTGAAAAGAAGGACTAAGGGTGGCATGATAGCAGTGTTCCAATATATGACGGGCTGCCACAAAGAGGAGGTTCCTTCCAACTCTGTTCTGTTCTGTTCTAAAATTCTCCCTTCCCCCACTGCAGTCCATCCACACCCAGCCTATATAAATAGTTTGCCAGTATCCTTACCCACTGGATATTTGCCATAAACTTTGTTTCTTCTGATGAGACAAATGTTTGGAGGTTTCCACCATAAACATGCAAAAGGCTCCTACAACAGTTATTGGGAATCTTTTCTTCAGTAAACTCAAAGCCTTCTTTATCAGTTTTTTTGCAGAAGTAATTTGACCCATATTGTAACAGACCTACAGAGACATGCAGGTAGATAATCAAATAAATTAATTTTTTTGTATATCTCCTTTATGATGCCTAAAAATGTGTGAAGACCTCTTCTCATAAAATCATGATCTTGCAGCATGGCTAAATATTTATTTATTTTATTATTTATTTTATTTATTTATTATT
>NW_015386370.1:2642741-2657246 GCF_001527695.2 Protobothrops mucrosquamatus | reverse complement strand
TACCTGTGTTCGGTCGGGTTCGGTTCGGGTAGTCCTCCAACTGCTCTCTAGGCGTCTTTTCCGGCGTTTCATCTCTCTCAGCTCCTCGGTAAACCAAGGTGCCAATTGAGATCTACGTCGGGTCAGAGGCCGCAACGGCACGACTCGGTCCAGTGCTGCGGCTGCGGCCACATCCCAGGCCGCAGCCTGATCTTCCGCCAAGTCGTGACCTAGATCCTCCGGGTATGGCCCAAGCTCCGTCAGAAACCTCTCCGGGTCCATCAGGCGCCTGGGACGGAACCATCTAGGCGGTATACTTAAAGCAACAGAATATATACAGTATTTAAATCAGCTATGAAAAAATAATGAGGCTTTTTCTGTACTAAGTACATTTATGAAATTATTTTTGTATCCTTATATAATATAGCAGCAGAAGACACAGCACTTTGTAAGGTCTTCTACCTGTTCTTATCCATCTCCTCTGTTTTCACAGGTGCCCCAGAGATGGGGGAGGGAGGACAGGAAGGTAGCTAAAGGATATGGCATAATTATATCAGGAAGCCTTGTAAAAATCCAGCAAGATCAAGAGATGTGTCATACCTGACAAATCAACAAACTAATTGTGAAAAGCTTTAAGGCCATTTCTCTAATGAATCTAAATGTAGGGAGAGACTTACTGATCATTAAAAGTGGCAATGGAAGAATTTCTGTTATAATAGGTCAAGCACTGCGGCATGAAGAGAGACTATATCATAAAATGATAACTGAAGCAACACTGTACTTCTGACAGAGCAGCTGTAGAGAATAGATATTCTAGTGGGTTTTACTGTATTCAGAGAAGTGGTAAGTATTCAAATGGCTACAGCCAGACACAATTGTCTTACCTCTCCCTTCAGGCTGTACAAAATGGACACCTCAAATTGGTTAATGAGTTTATGCTTGTATTCTGAAGATCTCAAGAGGCTCTCTGCTGTATTCAGATATGTAAATGCCTCAAATAAGAATGACAGAACAGAAAGGATTCATTTCTGCATGATGTTTCACCAATTTCCTCACCATAGGTAATAAATTCTCAAGAACAAATATTCATATACCATAGAGGGGATGAATTCAGGGTTCAGATGTAGCATCTATTCACCATATTGAACTTTAAAAGAAAAAGATAATCTAGTAAACCAGTTTTTTATAGAGGGGTCTTTGTTTTTTTGGCAAGACACAACTTCCAGGTTTAACAGTATTTTGGTTAGCTATACCCACAGAAAAGATAGAACAAGCTTACTTTAAATATAAAGGTGATGAACTAAAATATGCTGATTTCAAAATGGTATGTTTCCCCCCAGCACTATAATTAAGCATTATGACATATAATAAAATGTATCATTCACCAGCTATCAGCATACTAGATCAACTCATACTCTTGCAGTCTGCTACAATTTTTTGAACATTCTCCTTTCCAATCTTTTTTTTTACAAAGTTTCTGGCAAGGAGAATGAATTTGGAGCATTTCATTTTCTCTTGTAATTTTTCTATTAAACTGATCTTCAGTTTTGAACAGTGATCTATAACCGCTTTTCAGCTACATGAAAAAGGTTATTTTAATCTCTAGACAGGTTATTTATATTTATAGAGAGCCAACTGGGTGTAGTGATTTAAGACATCAGGCCTCATCTTAGGCACAAGTTGGGTGATCTTTGCTCAGTCATCTCTCCCAGCCCTAGGAAGGAAGCAATGAAGAATTGCATCTGAAAATCATTGCAAAAAAACTGCTCGGACTAATCCAGGCAATTGCCAGGAATCAAGACTGACTGGAAGGCATACACTCAAGTACACAATAGGATGTTTATCTTTCTTTTTAATTAAGTGATTTTGCTTCTCTGTTGCAAAATTAGTCTCCTGCCAAAAGAGCAAGGGCTAAATCCTCTAGCCACCTGCTCCAGTATGCTACTGTAGGAAGTAGTGTTACAGAAAATGGCTAGGAGGTATCACTATCAATACTGTTTCACTTTCTGCTCTTTGGCCTTTTTATCACTGGAAGGACAGCATAAGTTGTGAAAGCCACATTTCTCCAACACACTGAAGTTAGAGAGTGGATCCCAGGTGAGTGTCATCTGGAAGACAGATGTGGACATTAGGTACAATCAAGCTGTTGCCCCAATACAAGAACTGGGACCTGGGGACGAGGGGGTGAAGTCACAGAGAGGAAATTTGAGGCTTCCACTCTTTCACTGGATAAATGCATCTAGACATGCTTTCACAAAAATGCAGACATCTTTAAGATGCCTGAATGTAAAATATCCTTTGCTGTAGGAGTAATGAAGGAGCTGGTTGGGAGAGAAAAAAATGGGTGATCCTACTTACCATGTAGTTGTGGGAGAGGTTGACATAAGCAGATGCAGATTCCAACAGGTAATAAAAAGCCCGACCATAATCCCCTAGAGCCAAGTAGTGCTGAGATAAAGGCACAGTGACAGACTCCACAATCTCTTTGCATTCACAGTCCTGGGAGACAAGGGTCTCCATCCTTTTCTTGCTCATGCCAGTAAGCAAGATTATTTCATCCATTCTTTTTAGAAATTCCAGTTCTGAATTTTCAGCCCTACCAAAAAGAAAGAAGAACGGAATTTCCAAAAACTTCCATAGTAACCTTAATCTCTAACACATCTCACCCACATTGAAACAGAAAGATATTGCAGCCTAACAATCTTCAAGGTTTTTAATTACTATGTGATACCAAGTCAGGTGTAATAATAAAAACAATGAACTCAGATCAGGAAGAGCCAACTGAAACCTCTACTTAACAATGAAGGTTAATGGGTCACCTGGAACCAATACAATTTCAAAACTAAATTTATATGCGAGGCAGCAATCTTGTTAGTTAATTCATACATCTGCCCATTAAAATCTAAATGAAAGGGGTTTTTTTTCTTTTAGAACAAAACTTGTGCATAAACTCAGTTTGTTTCCTGGATACCTTGCTCTCCAAAGAAAAGAGGAATAGCTGAAAAAAAGATTTAAGGCCATCTGTAAAGTAGCACAATGTGTGCCAGCATAAATTTGGTCTGTCCCCACAGCCTTCCTTTGTTGTTGTTGTTGTTAATTGCGAAGTCATGTCCGACCCATCGCAACCCAATGGACAATGTTCCTCCAGGTCTTCTTGTCCTCTACCATCTTCTGGAGTCCATTTAAGTTCACGCCTACTGTTTCAGTGACTCCATCCAGCCACCTCATTCTCTGTCGTCCCGTTCTTCTATTGCCCTCAATCTTTCCCAGCATTAGGCCCTTCTCCAGTGAGTCCTTCCTTCTCATTAGGTGGCCAAAGTATTTGAGTTTCAACTTCAGGATCTGGTCTTCTAAAGAGCAGTCAGGGTTGATCTCTTCTAGGACTGACTGGTTTGAACGCCTTGCAGTCCAAGGGACTCACAGGAGTCTTCTCCAGCACCATAGTTAAAAGGCTTCAATTCTTTGTCGCTCAGCCTTTCTTATGGTCCAACTTTCACATCCATACATTGCAACTGGGAAAACCATGGTCTTGACTATACGCACATTTGTTGGCAGGGTGATGTCTCTGCTTTTTAGTATGCTGTCTAGATTTGCCAAAACTTTCCTCCCCAGGAGCAAGCGTCTTTTAATTTCTTGGCTGCAGTCCCCATCTGAGGTGATCTTGGAGCCCAGGAAAATAAAATCTGTCACTACCTCCATTTCTTCCCCATCTATTTGCCAGGAATTGAGAGGGCCGGATGCCATGATTTTGGTTTTCTTAATGTTGAGTTTCAAGCCAACTTTTGCACTCTCCTTCTTCACCTGCATCAAGAGGCTCTTTAGTTCCTCTTCACTTTCTGCCATTAGAGTGGTATCATCTGCATATCTTAGGTTGTTGATATTTCTCCCGGCAATCTTAATTCCAACATTTGATTCATCTAGCCCTGCCTTTCTCATGATGTGCTCTGCATATAAGTTAAATAGGCAGGAAAAATCAGTAGTTTCCTGAGAACTGACTGTGGGTCAGCAGTGATTGGTGGTGGTTGTTTCCCCACTCCTACCTGCCTGGCAAGTAAAACAAGCTGCAATTGCTCTAATTTCACCTAAAGTTGAAGGAGTTCAAAGTTTGACAGATGAGTAGACCCTGGAGTTTGGCCATTTTTCAGAACCTGATAGGTAGAGCAGGAGGGTGATCTTCTGCATCTTCTGCTTTACAAGGAAGCTTCCATACACCTTGCAGACCAGGAATTGCAGCTTCTAGCACTCAGATGATTTTCTCTCAGTTGTTTCTTTTTGTTTCTTTTTCTGTCTTCTTTTTTCACTTTCATCTTTCTCCCTTGTGCTCCCCGTGCTTTTCCTCTCTTACACTTTCTTGATCCTCTGTCCTTCTCTTGCTCCATGACTTTTTTCTGTAACTCTCTCTCATGTCATTTCAATCCCTCACTCACTTTTATTCACTATCTCTCTTGCTTTACTTAAAAATAGCTCAAGGAGACTGCTGACAAATTAGTATTCCATTTCAGCTATGCCACACAAACTGCCTATCAGGCAGGGCAGTTTTTAGATATGTGTAGCAGTTTCTTGTAAGACCACCACACCCATGCAGTGCCCCCATAATGCCTGCTTCACAAAGTATGAGTCAGGTATTACATAAACAGACAATAATTTCTGTGGCCCAAACTGGGGGGGGGAAGCTGGTGACCAGAAGGGAAGGGGTCAAAAGAACTCAGGAAAAGTAGGACAGATCCCTACTTTGTTGTCACTGCAAAGCACCACAAGTCATGCATTTAAAAAAGGTTTATGTCCAAATAAGATGGGAAGACATCACATTCATGCTGGATCAGAGAAATACAAAGTTATATGACAATAGCTATGTGCTGGGATGAAAAGAAGGCTGTATCATGAAGTCGTGCTAAAGAATAGCTAATAAGGCATCTTCTACCTACCCTCAGAATATGTCCGAAGAAAAGGATGTAACAGAAATTGGGGTGCCACAAGTATATAGGTATATAGAGAAAAGATTGCCTACAGCAGAGTTCCCCAACCTTTCCAGTTTGGTGGTCTAGAGGGGGGAAAGAGGGAAAGGTTTTGTGGGAAGGGCAGGTGCACAAATACACACACAAAGCACCCATTGTTTGCACAAGTGAGGCCAAGAGCACCTGTGATGCTTGTGCAAATGAGGCCCCAATGCTCATGTGAGGCCTGAGTGCTCATGCGAGTGGGGCCACAAGTGCCCACAACACTCACATGAGTGAGACTGTGAGTGCCTGCAATGTTCACATGAATGGGGCTGTGCACGCACACACACGCACCAGCCAGCCACTCAGATGGCCCGGTTGCAAATTGGCCATGAACCGATAGTGGGCTATGGCCCACAGGTTGAGGACCCCTGGCTTACAGGCCTTATTAAAAAAGAGAAAAGAGTTAGTGGACATATACTATTATTGCTCTTAATATTTGTCCTGCTTAGTTGCAAGATGCACTTGCACTTGCCTAGTTCATACAGTGAAACTATTAATGCATTGATGTGACAAAGGGTTTTATTTATCAAATGGCTTTTTTGCAAAGCCTCACACTATTTTGGACAAAAAGTAAGTGACTGGTCCAAGGTCACTCAGCTGGCTTCCATACCTAATGGAGGATTAAAATCTGGCTTTCCTCTTCTAGTCCTCTATCATGTCTTTTACACTATATTGACTGTTAAGAGGGATATATTTGCATAAAACTTACATATACTGTTTATGTATATAGAAGAAATGGCTAAATATTAATTCCCTAGAAACTTATTTAAAACATTTAAATCCCATATGTTACAAATAGAAGTTTGTAAGAGAGAATTTTCTCTTCTCTCTCCTCCATTGCTACTATAATGGTATGCTGCTCTTAGATCTAAGCCTTGTTTTACTTAAAACTATGATGAAGTATTGCCTGTTTTACCCAAAAAATTATCTTTAAAAAGAAGGAATCTATGGCTAGGTATTCAAAATATCCTTAATCGTTTCAGATTTTTTCACCAGTATTCTTGGCAATGCACTACCATGTAGCCTGAGTTAAATCACTATTTTGAGAACAAGATACCCACCCACTTTCTCCTAGAAGTGCCATGAGCCCTTATACCAGAATACTTAGCAAGGATTCATGACATCACTAGTAGTTTCCCATTGGTCAGGCAGACAGCAATACCATAGCCATGGCATGATCCCTCCTAGCACTCAGTGCTTGAGAGAAATGCTCTATGCTGCCAGGTCTTTGTGGAGCATATAAATGATGTCCTGAAGCTTAGAGAAGTATACAGGCATTTATATTATCCATACAGTTTGTTTGATTCAGTTAGAATGACTGTGGTCATTTTCACTAGTAACTTATACTATCTTCTAGAATTATCTAACCAGTTGGTTAGATATCTGTTAAAATAACAGTAATGCAGAAAAGCTTTGTGCTATTTCAAATAATTCATTTCAGTGATGGATGGGTAATCCTACAAAGACTCTATAAATCACTAGTAGGAAAATTACCTATATGCAGTCTAATAACAAGATCTGGCTGCATGGGTGAAATATATTGTGAGAAGAGCCACTATAAATTTATCAATTTTTCCTCCTCATGGAATAGAATAGAGCTGGAAGGGACCTTGGAGTTCTTCTAGTCCAGCCCCCTGCTCAAGCAGGAGAACCTACATTATTTCAGACAAGTGGCTGTCTAGTCTCTTCTTAAAAACCTCCAGTGATAGGGCGCCCACAATTTCTGAAGGCAAGCTGTTCCACTGGTTAATTGTCCTCACTGTTAGGAAGTTTCTCCTTAATTCCAGGTTTCTTCTCTCTTTGGTCAGTTTCCAACCATTGTTTCTTGTCCTGCCCTCTGGTGCTTTGGAGAATAGTTTGACCCCCTCTTCTTTGTGGCAGCCCCTCAAATACTGGAATACTGCTATCATATCACCCATTTCTTCTTTTCTTTAGACTAGCCAAACCCAAGTCCTGCAGCCATTCTTCATATGTTTTAGTCTCCAGGCCTTTGATCATTTTAGTTGTTCTTCTCTGAAGTTTTTCCAAAGTCTCAACATCTTTTTTGTAGTATAGTGACCAAAATTGGTTGCAGTATTCCAGGTGTGGTCTTACTAAGGTTTTATAAAGTGGTACTAATATTTCGTGTGATCTTGATTCTATGCCTATGTTTAGGCAACCCAGGATTGTATTCGGGGTTTTTTGGCTGCTGCTGCACACTGCTGGCTCATATTCAAGTGATTGTCCACTAGGACTCCAAGGTCCCTCTCACAGTTACTGTTTTTGAGCTAATCTGTACTTGTACCTTTGATTTTTCCTGCCTAAATGTAAAACTTTGTTTTTCTCCACATTAAAATTCATTTTGTTGGATAGGGCCCATTGTTCAAGTTTGTCAAAATCTTTTTGGATCCTGAGCTTGTCTTCTCAGGTCTTGTCTATTTCTGCCAGTTTAGTGTCATCTGCAAATCTGATGAATTCCAGTTCTACTTTGTTAAATGACTATAGTTACAGATAGGAATGACGGAATACTCTACTGGGACATCACATTGTGAGTTTCATTAAACTCCATCAGAAAGGAATGATAAGCAACATGGAACTATCATTTTAGGGCACACACCTTTATTTTCAATATATCTAATTCTGCTTTATCTTCTATTTTTGGAGAAAAAATAATGAGTTCAAAGTAAAACTAAATTTCTTGAAAAACTATCCTTAAATAATTGGTTGTGAAATTAGTGAGAGTTTTTGATACTAAATAATTCCATTCTTATAAAACAGTTGGAGGCTTAATTAAGTGCCACATAATCTCACTGCCAATGATGCCATTCAGTCAGGAACATAAAAGTTACTCGCTTCACACCTAAAAGATTCTTGCAAGATGAAGGTTGACCGCAGGGTATCTCCTACATGAGAACAAAGTTGAAGAAAGGTAAATGCCTCATCCTAGAATACTGTAATATATGCTGTGGTTTCTTCTGAAGTAATAAAGTGCATAATATTCATAGATTCAAATGAAGGAGAATGGGGTTGAATGTTTGAATGGGAATTGTATTACATTACTCTTTATTAGACAAAAACTAAAATAAATTAAGACATTATCTTTGTACCCAGTTTGTAGTTTTTTCATATGAGAACCTAACTCTTCCAAATGTATAAAATGGAAATTCCCACATGTTAGGTATCTAAAAGGTATACTTTCAAATACTTAACAATCACAGTAAAATTGATTCAGCAATCAGCACTATTAATATACAGGTAGTCCTTGAGTTACAAACATAATAGAGCCTGTCCATTATGATTGGATGTCAGGAGAACATTAAGTAAATCACATTGAATGAGCCCCATTCTTGGCTCTTCCCAATGCATTCATTAAACAAATGGGTAGGCCGTTAAGTGCACATGGCATGCTTCAGGGGTGGAGAAGACCATGGGGGCCCCAGTGCAGGAACAAGATCATCTGTCTCTGGCTTCCCAAGGCCTTCCCCCCAACATACACTGAGATAATCCATACTCTGCTTCCCACCCTTGGGGTCCCCACAGCTGCTTGGCCTCCTCCACATCCACCCCCTGAACCCACCCAACTGTCACTAATCACTTGCCTTTCAAAGATCTCCAGAGCTCAGGATGTCAGATAGGAAAGAGGACAGGCCGCTCCATTGCTGGGACAGATGGCAAAAAAGTAGCCATCTTTTTCTGAGACCCTGGTGAACTGTTTTTCTTTCACTGCTAGATGCTAACCTTCCCTCCCCCAGCAAAGGCAAATAGTGAAGCGGAGAAATCTTCCTTCCCTTCCTTGCTGTTTGCTTTTGGTCCCTGGCTAATGGTAGAGGGAGGGAAGGCATGCAGACAGTGACTAAACTCTTCCCTTCTTAGAGGCTCATCTCCTTCTCCCAGTGAATGCCCATAGCCAACAAAACTCTTCCCTTCCTACACACTGTCTCTGCCAGCAAATGCTGCATGTATTTGGGGAGGATAGTGGGGAAATAAGCATGTTGCAACATTTCTCTGGTTGAATGACTGCAGAGGTGCTGCAACATACATAACTTCGGGACTGGGTCATAAGTACTTTTGGGGAGGTCTGTCATAACTTTGAACCACTGTACTAAGTGACTTGTTGCAACTTGAGGACTACCTGTAATCTTGTTTAATGATGAGCTGCTTTCCCATGAAGTTCCAGATGGCTATGTTATCCATGGTAATTGACCTGACTAGAGCTCAGAATAGAGCTCTGTGTTAAAAAAAACATCAATCCTTACATACATTATTCACATACTACTGTGTTGGAAATAATCATGTATGATATGGTTCTCTCTTTGTGAGAGGAACTATCAAAAATTGGCAAAATAATATGATAAATGGGAAAAACATTCTTCATTTCTTTGAGCTTTGCTAAGCCAAAATAAGTGGGATACAGAAGATAGCAATATCCCAAGGAGACAAATGTCCAATCACACTTGGCCAATAAATAACATTCCTATGCCCATAGTGTTCTATCAATATGTTCCCCTATCCAAAATATTCCCTTTCCAAATTTTTAGGAAGCAAATATTTATTGCAAGCTCTCATCAGTTCTATGTTCTTCTACAGTACTGCTTGTAAGGACCCACTTCAATCTCACATCTTAAGAAAGCAGAACTCTTGGAAACAATTTTTTCCAACAGGAACTTTTATTAAGAGTAGTTAATAGCAGGCATAATAGACAGGATCTGAGGGATTCTTTACAGACCGATACTTTAAAGTGTCCTTAAGCAAACCCCACCCCACAGTTCATCCGGACGGTTCAGACCGGCCAATCTCCAGGTGTTAAGTCCATCATGGGAAAGGGAAGATAACATTGGTCCGACTCCATTTGTAGCAAGATGTTCCACAGCTCTTCACACCTCCTTTTGAGACCAGAGAAATAAGCCAGGTTCTGGATGTTTGTAATTCTCTCCCACCACTTTTCCTAGCTGCCAGGTTAGGGAGAAGAAAGTTCAGAGAGATGCATAGTGCAGGAGGCAATTTGTTACTTTGTAATGAGTAGCAGACCCAGAGGCAATAAACAAAAGGTTACATTGTAGCAAATAGAGGAAGTGAAAGCCATAAGCCCACAGGCATATCCCCCCTCCCCCTTGGTAGTATGGCAGAATCCAGGGGAAAGTGAGATTTGGTTTTAGATCAGAGGAGATAGATAGAAATGAAATATACATGAGTTCTGACGTCCTGCCCCCCTTAAAAATAAGAGAGATCCACCTGTAGAGAAACAAAACAGGTATAGAAATTAGTCTGGTTTATTGGGATATTTTGTATGAAACTTCTTTAGGAGTTTCGGTGCTCTGACGTGATGTTTATGGGCCCATTCGTTTTGTGAGGAGAGAAGGTGTTTCCATGCTACTAGGTATTGAGTTACCCCGCAATATTTCCTAGAATCTAGGATTTCTTTTATCTCGAAGTGTTGTTCTCCTTCAACCATGATTGGAGGTGGTGTGTGTGTATGGGAGGGAATTTTTGACCGTAAGGGTGACTGTTGTTCTCTTTTTAGCAATCTGCAGTGAAAAATTGGGTGTATTTGCCTGAGAGTTTTGGGTAGTTCTAATTCTACTGTTACTGGGTTTATGATTCTTTTAATTGGAAAAGGTCCTATATATTTTGGGCCAAGTTTTTTTACAGGGCTGTAGGGATTTTAGGTATTTTGTAGACAAATATGCCATTTCTCCTACAATGAATGGTATGGGTTCAACTCTCTTTTTATCTGCTTGTGCTTTGTATGCTTGCCTAGCTTCGTCTAAGGCTTTCTTAACTACTGGCCAGGTGTTTTGTAATTGTGCTATCCATTCTTTCAGCAATGGGATTGCTGGTTCGTTTGGGATTAATTCTGGCATAGGGTTGAAACTTTGACCGGTGGCTATTTGAAAGGGAGTGTAGCCTGTGCTGGAGTGGACTGCATTATTGTAAGCAACTTCTGCAAAAGGGAGTAGGTCTGTCCACTTCATTTGCTGGAAATTAATAAAGCATCTTAAGTATTGCTCAAGTACTGAGTTACAATGTTCAGTTTGTCCATTACATTGAGGATGATGACTAGATGACAGTCCCTGAGTGGTTCCTAAGAGGGATAAAAATTCCTTCCAAAATTCTGACATAAATTGCACTCCCCTATCAGATATGATGCGTTGGGGTGCCTCATGCAGTCTGTAGATGTGCTGCACGAATAGTTTTGCTAAGGTTTTTGTGGTGGGAATCTTTTGACAAGGGATAAAGTACACTTGTTTAGAAAACAAGTCCGTAACCACCCAGATGACAGTGTTTCCATTGCTTTCTGGTAATTCCACTATAAAATCCATGGATATTTCTTTCCAGGGGGCTGAGGGATTCGCCACTGGTTGTAACAGTCTGGGCGATTTCCCTTGCAACCTCTTAGCAGTTGCACACGTTGGGCAGCTGGCCACATAGCTTTCTATGTACTTTCTCATGGACGGCCACCAAAATTGCCTTTTAATTAAATGTAATGTTTTTACAAATCCAAAATGCCCTGGTGATTTTGTATCATGGCATAGCTGCATGAAAGTGATCCTCTGGGTGGTTAGTATATATAAGTTACCCTCTGGGTGGTTGGTATATATAACTTTTCCCCCACCCATAGCAGTCCGTCCTTGATTGTGCACATGTGTATATTTTTCTGGAACCATTGATCTGTTTCCAAAGTTTTCCGGAATTCGATTCTGGTTTGGCTACCCAGCTGCGGCTTTAATTTAGCTTGGGCTCTGGTGGTTACTGGTGCTGCCAATTGTGGTTCAGGCATGAGTGGTTTATAATCGGTGGCTCGTGTGCTCTTATATTGGGGCATGCGAGACAGTGCTTCTGCCAGGAAATTTTTCCTCCCCCCCCCCCGGCAAGTGCTTGAGTGTAAAACGGAATTGGTGAAAATGCTGGGACCAGCGGGCTTGCTTGGGAGTGAGCTTCCTAGGTGTTTTTAATGCTTCCAGATTTTTGTGGTCTGTCCAGACCTGAAAAGGGATTTTATTCCCTTCAAGGAAATGGTGCCAAGTAACAACCAACGCACCCCATATGCCTCTCTTTCCCACACGGCCCAGTGCTGTTCCATTTCGGTGAGTTTCTTGGATGTATACGCGGAGGGTTGCAATACCCCTTTGTTGTTTTCTTGTACAGCCCCCACTGCCACATCGCTTGCGTCCACCTGAATTACGAAAGGTTTATCCGTGTCTGGGTGCCTCAGTACGGGTTTGGCAGAAAAAAGTCTCTTTAAACTCTTGAATGCCGCTTGGCATTCCATTGTCCATTTTAGTGGCTGGCTAGGTTTCACTGAGGATTCTCCCTTCGGTTTTAGTAAGTTTGTGAGGGGCAGGGCTATTTGGGGGAACGAGGGGATGAATTGGCGGTAAAAGTTTGCAAAACGCAGGAAACTTTGCAACTGCTTCCTTGTGCAAGGTGGTGCCCATTCTAGTACTGCTCTGACCTTCTTGGGGTCCATTTCAATGCCCTGTGGGGATATGCGATAACCCAGGTGGTCTATTCTTTCCTGGTGGAATTCGCATTTTGATAATTTGGCATATAGGTGGGCAGCTCGCAGTTTCTTTAAAACCGTTCTGAATAGGTTGACATGTTCCTCTTTTGATTCGGTGAAGATAAGAATGTTGTCTAAGTAAACCAGGACCCTCTTAAATAGGTGCTCCCTTAGTATGTCATTGATTCATTGCATAAATACTGTGGGGGCCCTTGTAGTCCAAATTGCAAAACTTTGAATTGGTAGCACCCCATTGGGCAATTAAATGCGGTTTTCCATTCATCCCCTTCCTTAATTCTCACGTGATAGTACGCTTCCCTTAGAACTAGTTTAGTAAAAAAATTCCCTTTCGAGAGGTGTGACAACATGTCCTTCATGAGGGATAGGGGGTATAGGTTACTTTCACTGATTGCATTCAGGGTGCGGTAATCCATGCACAAGCGCAAAGTGCAGTCCTTCTCTCTAAAGAGGACCTTAGGCTTGGCAGTTTTGATAAACCCCCTTTCTAGGTTTTTATTTATGAATCTTTCCATTTCCTCCTTCTTCTTAGGGCTCATAGAGTATAGTCTGGGCTTCAGGAGTTTTGCCCCGGGCTTGAATTCTATGGCACAATCCGTGGGTCGGTGAGGCAGAAGCTCATCTGCCCGCTCCTCACTGAAAACTTCAGCAAGGTCTCGGTATTCCTCTGGTATTTCGGGTAGCCCCTTTTTCTCTCCCACTGATGCTTTCTCCATTCCTGGGTTTGGTAGGGCTCCTTGGGGTTTTAACTTCACACGATCCCCCTTCGGGAAATTGAGTTCTGCTGTCCTCCAATTTACCCAGGGGTTCCATTTCTTTAACTATTCCAGCCCTAGGATCACTGGGCATTCCATGCCTGGGGTCACTACAAACGTTATGTCTTCCTCATGGCTCCCCAGGGATAGGTGGATTGATAAAGTAGCTAGGGTAGCTGGCACCTCCCCTGCTATGGACCCATCTAACTGGCCAAATAAGATTGGTTGTTTCAGTCTCCTCACCAAAATGCCCAAGTTCCCCACTAGCATCGGGCTAATGAGGCCGTGGGTGCAGCCAGAGTCTATTAAGGCTTTCACTTTGACAGCTTCGGGCATGAAGGGAGCTAATATAGTCACTGTCTTGAGGATGGGTGCGATGGATCCATTTACCAGGGGTTCACCCTCCAAGCTGTCCACTGCCCCTGCGGTGTAGACCGGAGTTCCCTCCCCATGCTTGGCAGGGGTTGGGGACTCCACAGCCTCTATCGGCCTCATGGTGGGTTCTTTCAGCTTGGCTGGGGACTTCCCTGATTTCCTGGCCAGTGATTGGTCTGGGTTGCGCTGAGGCGCTTTTGAGTGGCATTCTACAGCGCAATGCCCCTCTCGCCTGCATTTGAAACAGCCCATTGGCTTCTTGGCCGTAGCCTGTGGTTTCGCTGGCTCATGCGTTGGCTCAGGAGGTGGGCGGCCCCATGGTTTTCCTCGGCGGTGCCTCTTCAGTAGGTCGATCTCTGCTTCCTCCACCCGGATGTACCATTCATCAAGTTGGCGTGGGTCCCCTCGAGGCAGGCAAGCATCATACAGGTCGTAGTTTAGGCCATCTTTGAAATGGCTAAGGAGGATGTCTTCCAGCCAGTTCAGCTTGTTGGCAATGGCCCAGAATTCTTGTGTATATTCAGCTACCGAGCATCTGCCCTGCCTCACCGTTTTGATTCTCTCGCAGGCCTTGTGATCAGCCAGGGGATCCTCGAATCTCCTTCTCAGAGAGGACATGAAGCAGTTGAAGTCATTGAGCTCTGGGGCATTGGAATCATGCAGGTTCACCATTCAATCTGCGGCTAACCCGTCCAGAGCATATTTATGTGAAGCCGCTGGGGGAGATCATCCGTGGCTTCGGGGTGGATTTCCATCAGTACGCTGATGACACTCAGCTGTACATATCCACCCCGGGCCACCCCAACGATGCCCTTGACGTGATGGCCCGATGCCTGGAGGCCGTGAGGGTCTGGATGGGGAGGAACAGACTCAGACTCAACCCGTCCAAGACCGAGTG
>NW_015386370.1:2637882-2642340 GCF_001527695.2 Protobothrops mucrosquamatus | reverse complement strand
GAGATCAGGGTGATTCCTGATCTCCCTTCCTTCCGCCGCGCCCTCAAGACGTGGTTGTTCCAGCAAGCGGGACTGGCCTAGGGGATTTTATAGGGGTTTTAATTACTTTTAAATTTGACATTCTCAAATATTTCATTTTAATTAAATTTTAACTAGGTGTAATATGTTAGCTTTTTATCATTTGTCAGCCGCCCTGAGTTCGAAAGGAGAAGGGCGGGATATAAATACAATTAATAATAATAATAATAATAATTGCACGATACAGATACGGGCTTTGTCGCTGGGGATGTCCCATCTGCATTCTTCCATGTAGCTAAGGACTTGGGTTAGGAAGAACCCCAAGCATGGCAGCTCCCCCCTGAATTTCGTGTCCATTGGTGGGAATCTTTGGATGGATCAGTGCCTTCGCCGCCGACGGTATTGTCTCCCATCCTGATTGCGATCTGTGGGTCGGCAGGGAGTGGGGGCTGCCGAAATGGTAGCTGCAGTTTCAGCGGACATCCCCGGGACTACAGGTTCTGATTCCCTCTCAGTGTCTCTCCAGCTGCAGCTCCAGGTGCTGGTGCGGCCGCGGGGTTCAGGTTTCTCCTCCCATAGGGAACCGATGGTTCTTTTCATCAGGTCAATAGCTTTATCCAGGATCCATTTCAAGTGCTGTGCGCAACTTCCTTCCTCTTCGCTAACGTGCAGGGATTTCTCCATCTCTTGCTTCCATTCTGGTTGGTGGCTGCCCCGTCTCAGGGTCACCTTTCTCGATCTCTTTTCCTACTTGTCTTTCTTGCCAATGCCCATCGACCACCGAGGTTTGTGGTCACGCATTTCCATCACTTCTTCTCCTGAGTATGACATCTAGGATCCTGACAGCTGGTGGGATCCTGGTCGGAGGGAAGTTTCCCCTTCCACAGGGTTTTCTTCCTTCCCTGCCTCGTCATCCAACATTGTATTTTTTGCAAAGTCCCCTGGTAAGGGTCTTCCTTCCAGGTTGACTATTACTGCAGATCCTAGTCTAATGTAAGGACCCACTTCAATCCCACATCTTAAGAAAGCAGAACTCTTGGAAACAATTTCTTCCAACAGGAGCTTTTATTAAGAGTAGTTGATAGCAGGCATAATAGACAGGATCTGAGGGATTCTTTACAGACCGATACTTTAAAGTGTCCTTAAGCAAACCCCACCCCACAGTTCATCCGGACGGTTCAGACCGGCCAATCTCCAGGTGTTAAGTCCATCATGAAAAAGGGAAGATAACATTGGTCCGACTCCGTTTGTAGCAAGATGTTCCACAGCTCTTCACACCTCCTTTTGAGACCAGAGAAATAAGCCAGGTTCTGGATGTTTGTAATTCTCTCTCCCCCTCCTTTTCCTAGCTGCCAGGTTAGGGAAAAGAAAGTTCAGAGAGATGCATAGTGCAGGAGGCAATTTGTTATATTGTAATGGGCAGCAGACCCAGAGGCAATAAACAAAAGGTTACATTGTAGCGAATAGAGGAAGTGAAAGCCATAAGCCCACAGGCATATCCCCCCTCCCCCTTGGTAGTATGGCAGAATCCAGGGGAAAGTGAGATTTGGTTTTAGATCAGAGGAGATAGATAGAAATGAAATATAAATGGGTTCTGACACTGCTTCTTTCTTGAAAATATTTAAAAATTAATTTACAGCCCAAATAGACTGGTAGAAAAGGACCAATTTTAAACTGGAAGCAGATGACAAGTGCAGTATCTTTTACTCTAAAGGCCCTTGTGAGATCTGAAATGGCAAAATCATGAACTTTCCAGTAAATATCCACCTAGAAGCAAAAGAAAGGAACCCCATCTGACCACTGTGACCTAATTGCATCAACTCTTGAACCTAGGTCTGTGATCAGTTCAATTTTGTCTATAACAATGACAATCTATCATCTCTATTAGCATATTACACTAAAAGAGTCACTTTTTTCTTTCTGAAAAGTTTTCCCTCTCCTAAACAGAAATATTTAGGTGAGGAGATTGGGGTTAGAGATATCACCTGGAATATTATATCAGAGAGGGTGGATCTTTCCCCTGTTCTGGTTTTTAAATGATGCCCCATTTCCACAATTATCTACTGTACAACCTCCAGTATTTTTAATATTACTTGTCATATTTAAAAGATTTACCTGTAGTAAGCTGACGTGTTTTAATTCTAGTATCCTTCCATTCTATAAGTGTGTCTGAAGAAAAAAATAACACATGAAAAGGTATCTTAACCCTTTAATCTAATTTCATCATTCAGAAAGAGAATAACTCTGTTCTTGTATATCAGAAATATAAATACAAGCACCTTACCACCACTTGATTCCATTAGAGCAGCAACACTAGGATGTCTAGCACTGAAGAAAAAAGAGTAATCTGCTTTTTCTGTAAAGGAAACAAATACAATTCTAGAATAAGTCCATAGGAAACCAATTCTGGATCCATAATTCCTGAAAATCAAGTGTTAAACTATAATCAATCAACAGCATATAAAAAGAACTAGTAAAACATCTGAAGTAAAAAAGATGGTAAAATCAGGATGATTCACTTAAAGACCACATCACTTAACAATGGAAGTTCCCATCCTGATTGTATTCATAAGTCAAGGACTACCTTGACTTACTTTTGAAAAACAAAAATACTAAAATCTGTATCCTGAAACAGTACCTGGCATCAGCCCTGCAACAGCTTCCAGAAAAATTCTCTCTTTTTTTGCAGAAAGTGATTAAAGTTGGGGCCAGTCAAGATCAGATAGGTGTTCTCTAAACATTTTCTTTCTTATTTTAATTTTTATTTCTAATTTGTCTTTTGCAGTAAGTTCTTTGGTAGGTTGGGCTATAATTTCTTTTTGCATGAAGACTGATGCAAAGAATGAGTTAAGCAGCTCTTTTTTCTCTCTCTACTGCCTGTAATTTTCTTGCCATCTTCCCTTGTAAATAAACCTACTATTTCCTTGACTTTTTTCTTGTTATTTATATGTTGAAAGAAACTTTTTAAAATTATCTTTGACTTTTGTGCAAGTCTTTGTTCATTCTGAGCCTTTGTTTTCCTGACTTCAACTTTGCAGATCTGGGCTATCTGCTGATACTCTGCAGATATGTGTCCCTCTTTTCATTTTTTTGTACTTGTCCTTTTTGTCTTTCAGTTTATCAGAGATCTGATATCCAGAGATATGCAGATATATTTGTGCAGTCATGCTGGTTTCTTCTTGGATTTCTTGTTTTTCTTTTTCAGTAGTATTGTGTTGGACTGGACTTTTGTGATCATATTTTCCAGAGCTTTCCACGCTTCTTGAGTTGTTTTCCCCTTTAGGATTTTCATCCATGGAATTTTTATTAGGCTCTCTCTGAGTTGTTAAAATCAGCCTTTTTAAAATTTAAGACACTGGCTGGATTATGTTCTATTGCTTGTGTTTGCATTATATTGAATTACAATATGATGTGGTCACTCTCGCCCAAAGTTCTGGCAACTTCAACTCTATCACTTCTTCTCTATTAGTAAGAATTAGGTCTAGTGTAGCTTTTTTCTAGTTCCCTCCTCTACCTTTTGGATGACAAATTGTCAGCTAGGTTGGTTAGGAATCTGTTTGATCTCCCATTTGCTGCAGAGTTGTGTCCCAGTTGATATCAGGGTAGTTAAAGTCTCCCATTATTACTGTGGTATATTTCCTACATAGATTTGTTAGTTGTTCAGCAAAAAGTTCATCTATTTCTTCTGCTTGGTTCGATGGTCTGTAGTTTAATCCTATAGCAATGTCATTCTTTTTTTCCCTTTCATGTTGATCCATATGAATTCTAGAAGGTTTTCATCCGTGGTTTTGTGTATTTCTGTAGAGATGTAATGATCTTTTATATATAATGCAACTTCACCTCTTCTTTTGTTGGGTCTTTTGCATAGTTTTTATCCTTCCATCAGTACATTCCAGTCATGAGTTTCATCCTATCATATTTCAGTAATGGCAACTATATCATATTTACCTTCATGTACTAGTATTTCAAGTCCACCCTGTTTGTTCCCTAAATGTTGAGCATTCATGTATAGGCATTAGAGTCCTTTATGGCAGTGCTTTTCAACCTTTTTACAGATTATACCACTTTTAGGACATGACAATATTCGAGTACCATCAGTGCTTAGCAAGATGTCAAAAACTTGATGACCAAAAAAAAAAGGAAAAAAGTACCAGTTTTCATTTCTTCGGTGGTAGTTCCTTTGCTGAATCACTTTCCCTTTGCACTGACGAACGTATGACAAATTTATCCATATTTATTAATATTTGATTTGATTTTGATTTTATTAAATTTATACCCCGCCCTTCTCCCGGAGGACTCAGGGCGGCTTACAGCCAGTTTAAAACAATGATACAATACAATACAAAATTTAAAAATGATTAAAAATAAATATTCAAATTTGGCCGCTTCTACTAAAAATTTGATTAAAACCAATTTAAAATACCCCTAGGCCAGTCCTGC
>NW_015386370.1:2635585-2636586 GCF_001527695.2 Protobothrops mucrosquamatus | reverse complement strand
AGGAGAACCACCGCATAACCGTGCCTCCCACTCCCAACTCAGCCAAACGCCGCAGCATGATACCGTGGTCCACCGTATCAAAAGCCGCTGAGAGGTCCAAAAGAACTAGGACAGAGGAACAACCCCTGTCCCGGGCCCTCCAGAGATCATTCACCAATGTGACCAATGCCATTTCCGTGCTGTATCCCGGCCTGAAGCCTGACTGGAATGGGTCTAGATAGACCGTTTCCTCCAGGTGTCGGGGGAGCTGCCGCGCAACCACACTCTCCACAACCTTCGCCACAAAGCGAAGGTTGGAGACCGGACGATAGTTAGCTAATACATCTGGGTCCAGGGAAGGCTTCTTAAGGAGGGGCCTCACCACCGCTTCCTTCAAGGCTGCGGGGAAGACACCCTCCCGCAAAGAAGCATTTATAATTCCCTGGAGCCAGGCTCGTGTACCCTCCCGGGCAGCCAGTACCAGCCAGGAGGGGCACGGATCCAGTAAACATGTGGTTGCATTCAGCCCCCCGAGAATCCTGTCCACGTCCTCAGGAGCCACAGAGTCAAACTCCTCCCATACAACAGTCTCAAGACTTACTCCTGTCTCCTCCCCTGGGGCCACCCAGTCAGAGTCAAGACCTTCTCGGATCCGAGCGACTTTGTCATACAGATATTGAGCAAAATCCTCGGCCCTCCCCCCCAGGGGATCCTCCCCCCCCTCAACTGGAGGAGGGAGCGGGTCACCCTGAAGAGGGTGGCCGGGCGATTATCTGATGACGCAATGAGGGTGGAGTAGTAATTAGACCTCGCCACCCTCATTGCCACTAGGTAGGATCTAACCTGTATCCTTGCCTGTGTTCGGTCGAATTCGGTTCGGCTCTCCCTCCAACTGCTCTCTAGGCGTCTTTTCCGGCGCTTCATCTCTCTCAGCTCCTCGGTAAACCAGGGAGCCAATTGAGATCTGCGCCGGGTCAGAGGCCGCAAAGGCACGACTCGGTCCAATGCTGCAGCAGCGGCCA
>NW_015386370.1:2605689-2634458 GCF_001527695.2 Protobothrops mucrosquamatus | reverse complement strand
GGGTCCAGGCCACCGGGCCGCGGCCTCCATCCCTCGCTAGGCCCGCCGGGCCCGCCGCCCGCAGGCCGAACCGCCCGCCGAGTCCGCCACTACCTTGGTGATCATGTGGCTGGTCGGCTCTTCTTCCTCTCTTCCTCTCCTGTCTCTTTTACAGCCTACTCCTTCATTGATCCCTCTGCTTCTCTCACAGAAACCTCTCTTCTTCTCCTCTCTCTTTCTCCTCACTGCTTCTCTCACAGAGGTCTCTCCTCTTCTCTCTTTCTCCTCATTGCTTCCCTCACAGAAGCCTCTCCTCTTCTCCTCTCTCTTTCTGCTCACTACTTCTCTCACACAAGCCTGTCCTCTTCTCCTCCCTCTTTCTCCATCCCCTTCTCTTTCCCCCTTGTCTTTTTTTCTCTCCCTCTCCCACCAAAACCTCCTTCTTTTATATCCTCTCCACTCTCAAGGAGAGCTCCAGCATCGGTCACTACCTCAGTCTCACTCCCCCATGCAGTCACCCACTCCCCAGCTGGCCATTGCACACAGCGCTGATCAGCTGGAACTGCATACACCAATCCTGGGGCCTTTGCAGCTCTGACTGACTCTCTCACCCCAAGGTCAATCTGCTGCTTCCGGTGATAGCCGAGGCTGCCGGAAGCACCAATCAGGTGGAGCTGCATGTGCTGATCCTGGGCCCTCAGCAGAGCCTTGGCAAGACCGCAGCTCCAGCTGAATCTCTGCCCCAAAACTGCGTGTGGCTATCAGCCACCCCCAAGGCTGCCGGAAGCACTGATCAGCTGAAACTGCATGCGCCAATCCTTGGCTCTCAGTAGAGCCCCAGCAACACTGTGGCTCCAGCTGACTCTCCTCCAGGCCTCGTTGGAGCTGCCGCCACTTCAGCTCATCCCCCCCCCATACACTTGTCTAAGTCACGTACAACATGCCAAGTGCCAAAGTACCACCAGTGATATGCATACCACTGGTTGAAAAGCCCTGCTTTATAGGTCTTGGATATGTTTCTTATATCTCCTAGTTTGTATCTGGGTTTTCCATGCTTTCCATCACTTCACTGTGTTTTTTCTTTTTTTCTTCTCCTTTCTCTTTACTTCTTACTTCCTTATGTGATTGGTTATCTAGTGGTTTTTGCCTGGAATCAGGTTCTAAACAAAGTTTAGGGAATCAGTCATGAAGATTCCACCCCCCTTCCCCATCAATTATAAACAGAGGCATAGAATCAAGATCATGTGAAGTATTAGTACTGCTTTATAAAACCCTAGTGAGACCACACCTGGAATACTGTAGCCAGTTTTGGCCACCATACTACAAAAAAGATGTTGAGACCTTGGAAAAAGTTCAGAGAAGAGCAACTAACATGATCCAAGTCCTGGAGACTAAAACATATGAAGAACGGCTGCAGGAGTTTGGTTTGGCTAGTCTAAAGAAAAGAAGAAATAGGGGTGACATGATAGCAGTATTCCAGTATTTGAGAGGCTGCCACAGAGAAGAGGGGGTCAAATTATTCTCCAAAGCACCTGAGGGCAGAACAAGAAACAATGGTTGGAAACTGACCAAAGAGAGAAGCAACCTGGAATTAAGGAGAAACTTCCTAACAGTGAGGACAGTTAACCAGTGGAATAGCTTGCCTTCAAAAATCGTGGGCACTCCATCACTGGAGGTTCTTAAGAAGAGACTGGACAGTCATTTGTCTGAGGTGGTATGGGTTCTCCTGCTTGAGCAGGGGGCTGGACTAGAAGACCTCCAAGGTCCCTTCCAGCTCTATTCTATTCTATTCTATTCTATTCTACTCTACTCTACTCTACTCTACTCTACTCTACTCTACTCTACTCTACTCTACTCTACTCTACTCTACTCTACTCTAATTTTAGTTTAAAGTTCTTCTGATAAGATGAGCCAGTCATTTTCCAACTATATTCTTTCCAATTCTTGTGAGGTACAGTCCATCCCTTGCCAGGAGCCCTTCATGTAAGTAAAGCACACCATGGTCTAGGAAGCTGAAGTTCTGTTGATGACACCAGTTTTTAAGCCAGTGGTTCGTTTCTAAAATTCTTTGCTCTTTTATTGGATGTTGGCCTTTTGTTGGAAGTATAAATAGAAGTTGGAAGTACAGATGAAAACACCACTTGTGTGCCTAATTCTTTAACTTTCTTCCCTAGCTGTTTGTAATATCTTGTTATTGTTTTTAGATTCATTGTTGTGTCATTGGTCCCCATGTGTAGAAGAAAAGGGTAGTAATCTATGGGGCTGATTATTTTAGTAAGTTTCTCAATTACATATTTGAGTTTTACTCCAGGGAGATAACATACCCTAGATTCACTGTTCAATCTGCAGACTATAGTTTGTGTTCTCCAAAGAACTGAATTTCCTGTCACCAATATTCCCCTTTTTTCCTAGGGAAGTCTGGGATATTATTCTTCCTGTCACAGGAATGCTGGGTTGTGTCTCCTTTTTAGAAACTATTGATGACTGCTCTTTTATAGGTGTCTGCATATTTTCTTCCAGGGGGAGACTATGAAAGCAATTGTTCAGTTCCGGAGAGGCTTCACTAGAGTAGGCTAGGGTAGATACGGTAGTAGGGGCTTTATTCTTGGTTGCTGTTTTCTTCTAAAAGTGACCTGTTTCCATCAGTCTTTCTCTTTAGGTTCATATATAGGATCATTTTTTTCAGAAGCTGCTTGTTCCCTATTGTGTTCAATTTGGGTGTATCAGTTTTCTTCTTTTTGTTCATATATTGGATCATTTTTAGAAGCTGTTTGCTGTCTATGGTGTTTAATTTTGGTGTAGTCTTCTAGTTTAGGTTGTGGAGTCTCACTTTGTTCATTGAGTTTCAGAGTTTCAACATTGCTTCTAGACCCTTTACTTTTTATTCTAGTAATATGATTTACATTTGATACATATATAGTTTAGGTCTTCTGTGGGCATAAGCTCAACATATGACATATTTTGCAAGTCACTATAATGTCAGTCTCTACTATATGCCCGTGATTTTTTTGTTTGCTAAAAAAACATTTTCCCTGTTGCAAAGTATGGGTTTACAGTAGTTTACAAAAGTTCTTGACCCTTTGGACTCAGCCTGAATGCATGATTAAGGCCACAGTATAGTGTTCTTTCAAAGGATAATTTTATTTTTACCTCTCTTTTGGAAAAGTCCTTTCTTATGTGATAATGAAAATGCACCTTTCTTCTCTTGATTCTCGGCACCTGCCAAATAGATAGAGATTGAAGACTACTTGGTTTGAGATCTCACACATAACAGCAAGGTTTCAAAGATATTCCTAATTTATCACCCCTTATGGACTTTTTGCTGAAACAAGAAAAACATTAACTTGCACTTTATGAGTTTGATGATAAGAAAGTGTAGACTATGGAAAGAAGGAAATCATGTTGTAATTTTAGAGGACATAAATATAAATATACTTGTAACGCTACTGGAGATGTTACATAGCCTAATAACGAAATATTTGGAAACCAACTCACAAGCTCCAAGAACAAACCTTCACCCTCATCCTACACCCGAACTACAGATATTCACCACTATTGCAAATATACTTGTAACTGCTGTTAATAAGCTTGGAAGCCACTTCTTTATAATCTTTGATTTCCTTTTCCTTTCTCTATTTCTTTCTTTGCACTTTTTCACTTATTAATTCCTTTCCTTTCCTTACTTTTTCCTTTTAAAATGTGTATTATCTTTATTCATTTAAAATTTTCTTTAATAAAAATTATATACAGAGAGATAATTTAGTATCATGTATGGAGAGCAGGCCTTAGAGCACAGCTCTGATGACTGAGTTGTATTCCCAATACATGGGCATAGATACACACACAAAAATGAAAAATAGTTCTGCAGTTAAACGCTGTAAAATATTCACATTTTGAAAAGGCAAGGCAGAGTGTAAGATATTTCTTAGACTAGGCTCTGCCCACTGCCTGGACTGGGTTCTCCATTGTAAATAAACAATGATGCCTACTCTATTCAAATAGGCAAAAATATTAACTGCTCTATAAAACACACTGAGTAGAGAGGACAGAACCAGACTACTTTGAACTGTCTCTTTTCAGCTTTGTAGTTCGGCAAATCTCCTTCTGGATTCATTTGTTATTTACTTCTCTCGACATCTTCCTGTGTATTGTTCTTGTCTTGATATTTGAGCTTTCTACAAAAATGACTACACTTTTGTATGGTCCTCTGATAACCTACTTTGGTAGTTTTCAAGGAAAGTATTTAGACTGAGAGTTGAGGTTGCTGTACCAGGACCATCAAATTAATACCTACCTTCCTGGTGGGATGCTTCCAATTTTTTTAGGGTTTCAGAAACAAGGATCATAGCAGCCTCATTCAATACATCCTCTTTGATATTCCTAATTTTATATTCCTGTGAATAGAATTTTTGAAGCATGCCATCTACTGCATACCGGTGATAAGAAATGAAATCACCTTCCCCACAACACTTGCATCGGTGAGCTAACCACTTCAGGTAACTGGCACATTTGAAATGCAAGGCTTTTTTCTGATTTTTAAGCCACAATTCATAGGCTGCTTCTTGCAACAGTGGTGTGCAAAACTCCATGATTTTGCAATGCATCACAGCTTCTTCTAGCTTGAGCCTATTGGAAATAACTGATCCAAGATCTGAAAAATAAGGTAGTCTTAGTATCTGCACCATCAAATAATGAAGTCATCTTGCATAAATCTACTGCTGTGTAACAATAGTTAATGTTCTATTTCTGATTAAATTTAAGAACATGACTACAGCAGCTAATTTTCTCATGACACTTATTCCCATTATGCTAGTGAACACAGTCTGATCATGGTGAATGCCTACTAAGATTTACTTGTCAAGGATTTATATGAAGACAGACATATCATAAAATATTACTTGATTTTACTTGACTACTGGGTGCTCCCTTTGTTCCTAAAAAAGCGAAGTTAATTTGTTTAAGATTTCAGCATCAATTTAACATGAAACGGATGTATAGAAGAATGCAAGACTGTTGTTCAATCATTTCCATGCCTTTTGAGTAAACTGATGTTTCAGAGGTTTTTAATTTTCCAATAACCAGCTTACCTGATTCTTGTCTAAGTGATTTCAATTCATTATTGCTGATGCTAAACTCTTTGGATAACATGTGCTGGGTTACATTCACTTCTTTTCTTTCACTACAACACTTAAAGATACGAGATTCCACCAGTGCTGCAAGAGTCTGGTACATCTTCCTTTTTGTCCATTCCGGGAGGATATAAAGCAGCATCTCTGTAGTGAATGTCACACCAATGACAGCTGCACATTTCACCACCATTTGCTCTGAAGGATTCATATTGTCCAGTGCAGCCAGAGCAATGCCTAACCACAAAGAAAGTCAAATTATGAAAAGAAAAGTGCTACAGTGTCTGAACTGGTCACAGTTTCCATTTTATCTCTAAATCTGCAGAAGCAACATTTAGGTATAGTGAGTTTACATTGCAGAGATTAAAAGACAATTGCAGAGATACACTATTCAGAGCTGGAAGAGAGAGAATTTTATTAAAAATATAGGATGCTACCCTATGTTACAAGGAAATTCCCAGAACAGGATATCTGGGAGGAGGGTTAATCTAACAGTGTCTGTCTGTCTGTCTGTCTATCTATCTATCATTTATTTATCCATCATCCATCCATCCATCCATCTATAGAAGACATTACTATGTGATGAAAGAACTGCCCCTTTTTACATGTGTTTTTCATATGACCATAAAAGGGTGAATGTCATAATGCCATCTTGACATTTGCACTTTTAATAGTTTTTACACCCCTTCCTCCCAAAATACTCATATTCCAAAACACATCCTTCTCTGTGATAACCTCTCAAGTATTAGAATACTTCTGTCATAATCACTCCTAGCCCTTCTCTTTGTTAGACTTATTAAGTCTTTGTTAGACTTAATATTTCTTTCCCATAACTTTTGCCAATCTTCTAATTTTATATTATATCCAAAGTTCTTTGCCCATGTTATCAGTTTCTTTTACTTGTTCTTCCTCCATCTTTAAGTTTAACAGAAATCTATAGAATTTCTTAATCAACTTTTCATCTGTTTTTAGCAGTATCTGATCAAATTCTGTCTGTTCTTTTAAAATCCAATTGTTTTAACATCTTTTTCATATCTCGTTTGGATTTGCAGATATGGCCACAATGCTAGATCAATACCTTGTTCTTGTAGATCTTGTCTGTCTTTCAATTTTCCTTCATTGTCCAAAATATCTTTATAAGTCACAACTTTATCATAGTTAATTAAATTTAGGCAAGCAAAAGCTTCCATTGTTGAAAGCCATTCAGGTATCTTAATATAAATTTTTTCTTTTATTTTTTCCCATTCTGAAAGTACATTCCTTATAAAATGGTTTTGAAAGTATCTATGTATTTTATTCTTCTCATACCACAGAAAGGCATGCCAACCAATTTGTAGGTCATGCCCCTCTAGGTACAATAGTCTTTTATCTCTAAGCATTATCCATTCTTTAAGACATGTTAGAATAGATGCTTGGTAGTATAACCTCCAGTCCAGCAGTCCAAATCCTCCACTTTCTTTCGCTTCTTGTAGCATTTTCACTTTAATTCTAGCTTTTTTTCCTTGCCAGATAAATTTCAATATTATTGTATTCAGTTCATCAAAAAAGGCTTTCCCCAGCCTTACAGGAATCGTTTGAAATAAAAAGAGTATTTTTGGTAAGATATTCATTTTCACTGTTGCTATTCTCCCCAACATTGAAAGTTGGAAGTTTTTCCACTTTTCCAAATCCAATTTTATTTGTTTTAGCAGTCTTACATACTTATCTTCTTTTATTGTTACACATCTTGCTGTTAGATAAATTCCCAAATATTTAACTTTTTTTAACTATTTGAAGATTTGGTTTTTTTGTTAGTTGATTTTTTTGTTTTTTTGTTAGATTCTTTGTTAGCACTTTAGTATTTTCTCTGTTTATTGTCAACGCTGCCACTTCTCCAAATTTTTCTATTTTCTCCAGAAGTTTGGTGCTTGTTTCAATCGATCTTCCAATATGAAAACCAAATCATCTGCAAATGCTTGTAGTTTATATTTTTCATCTTTTATCTCCAGTCCTTTAATTTCTATATCTTGTCTAATGTTTCTATTCAGTACTTCCAATGTTAGTATAAATAGTAATGGAGATAGTGGGCATCCCTGTCTTGTGCCCTTTTTAATATTGAAGTTTTCTGTAAGATCTCCATTTACAATTATTTTGGCTGTTTGTTTACAATAAATTGTTTTGATTACATATATAAAGTTTTTTCCGAAGTCCATTTCTACAAATTGCTGAAGCATAAATTGCCAGTTTACATTGTCAAATGCTTTCTGTGCATCAAAGCCATCTGTTTCCCTGAATGAATTTCATAGTACTCTAACACATCAAGAATCATTCTTAAATTATTTTTTTATCTGTTTTTAGGTTGAAAACCATTTTGGTCTGTATGTATAAATTCGATCAAAACTTTATTTAGTCTTTCTGCCATTATTGAGGCGAAGATTTTGTAATCTACATTTAATAGTAATATTGGTCTAAAATTTTTTATTTACATTAAATCAGAGTCTTCTTTAGGTATTAAAGTAATATTGGCTTCAGTCCATGTATTTGGTATTTTAGCCTCCAGGAGAATTTCATTACACAGTTCTTTCAAGATCAGACTTAATACATCTTGTAGTGATTTATAAAACTCTGTCGGTAATCCATCTGGGCCAGGAGTCTTATCCTTTTTTTGCCTTTTTATAGCCTCTATAATCTCCATCATTGATATTTTTCCATTTAATATGTTTCAAATATTCTCTGGAATTTTTGGTAAGTCTACTTTTTTTAAGTACTGCTGTATTTTTTCTTTTGGAATTTCCTCTGCCTTATAAAGTATCTCATAGTAATCGTTAATAATTTTTTTAATTGTATCATTTTGAAACTGTAATTCACCTTTTGGATCTTGCAGCTTGTTTATCATTTTTTTTCTCTTTTTCTTTTTTCAGTCTATATGCTAACCATCTCCCCAGCTTGTTGGCATTTTCAAAGAAGTCCTGTTTGGCCCTTTTAATCTGTTGAGCCATTATTTCCATCTCAGCTAAATTTAATTTATGTTTTATTATCTCCATTTGTTTCTTAAGTATTTTCTTTTGTGGATCTATTTGTAATTCTGATTCTAACTTTCTGAATTCTTCCTTCAACTTTAACTGTTGTTTCTTTTCTTTATTCTTTTTAGTGATATAAGTTATGGCCAACCCTCTGAAATATGCTTTAGCCATATCCCACACATTTTGAAGCGATGTTTCTTCTTTCTTGTTTATTTTGAAGAAAAAAATCCATTTCCTTTGTCAGTAGTTGTAAACATTCTTTTTCTTTCAATATAGATTTATTCAAGGACCATCTTAGTTTTTTCTTAGTTCCTCTCCAAATCATCTTTATTGGGTTATGATCTGCCCACACATTAATTTCTATCTCAATTTCTTGTATCATCGTATTAAGTTCCAAAGATGTCCATATCATATCAATTCTAGACCATGGTTTATGTCTATTTGAGTAAAATGCATATTGTAGTTTCTTTGGATTTTTTTTCTCTCCATATACCTTGGATACAGAGTTCTTCTGTCATTTTTAAAAATGCTTTAGGTAATATATTCCCTCCTTTTCTCCCTTGTTTGGCGCTTTTGTAGTCCAAAGTTCCATCTGTTATTGCATTAAAGTCTCCCATTATACAAAGATTTTGATAGTTTAAATCTAATATTTTATATAGTTTTTGGTAAAATTGTTCTTGTTTATCATTTGGTGCATATATTGCTACCATCAGTATCTGGTTTTGATCCATCATTATTTCCACCATTAATATTCTCCCCTCTTCATGTGCATAGATTTGTTTGGGTTTCATCGTTTCTTTAATGTATAAAGCTATTCCTCTTTTCTTTTGAAGTGCTAACGCAAAGTGAAGTTTACCAATTTTTGGTTGTTCTAACAACTTATAATGTTGTCTCTTAATGTGTGTTTCTTGAAGACAAATTATATCCATTTTTAATTTTTGTAATCATGTAAAGATTTTTCTCCTTTTTGAAGGAGAATTTAGTCCATTTATATTCATTGACAAAATCCCACTCTCCTCCATCTCTTTCAGTTATATCTAGGTCTTAATCTTCTAGTCGATCTTATCTGTCTCTGATCTCTTGGTCTTGCTCCTTCTTCTGTATATGTGTTTTTAATTTCTTTCTTCTCTCTTGGTTTGACTGCTTCTTCTACTGCAATTTCTTCCTGTTTCTTTATTTCTCTCTTTGTACTGGATTCAGGGTCGCCTCTTTCCAAAAATGCTCTATGGTTGTCGAAGAATTCCATTGCTTCAAATGGTGTGTCCAGTCTATATCTTTTCGTATCCCAGTATATTAAAATCCCTTCTGGAATCAGCCATCAAAAATTCACTCCTTTTTCAATTAATTTCCTAGTTAAAAACAGGTATTCTCTTTGGGATTCTCTTATTCTCCTAGGAATTTGTTGGAGGACTACAATTTCTTTTTCTTTATATTTCAAAGGTTCATCTCTTACTCTTCTCAAAATTTCATCTCTTATAGATCTTTTAAGAAATCTGAGATGTACTTTCCTGGGGACTTTATTTCTTCTAGCATAGTTTGAGTTGACTCGATAGATCTGGTCTAATTCTCTTTCCATTTGCTGTTTCCCAGTTCCTAATGTGTCTGCCAATAATTTGAATATCAAGCCTAGGAAATCCTCTTCCTTATCTTCCATTATATTTTGAAATCTTAAAAAGTATGAGGCTCTTTCCATCTCAATTCCAGTTATTGAGTCTTCTAGTTCTTCATTTATTTGGATCAACTTCTGATTTTCATATTTTAAAACTTCTAGTTTCTGGTCAACCTCAGTTGATTTATCTTCTATTTTTTGAATTCTTTGTTTATTATCTGTGATCATCTGTTTAAAATTTTCAAATTGAGAATCTATATTGTTAATTTTTTTATTCATTTTATCAAAATCACTTTTCAATTCCTCATGGTTTCTCGATGTGACCGCCATTTGAGTAGTGATTGCCTCTTGAGTGTCCTTTTGGAAGGTATTAGTCTTTTCTTGTTGAAGCATTGTATCAATTGATCTCTGATAGACTGGACTTGCAGAAGCCGAAGAGGGAGTAGAAGATCTTTTTTCCCCCAATTTTGGATAAGTTAGGAGCGCTCATCTTTATCTTTAAATCATATGTTGTAATCCACCAAGTAAGTCAAAATTTATAATCCAATAGACTCCTAACAAATAGGAGAGGTAAACCAATAAAAATAGTAAATAGTAAAAAAAGAGCAAAAGGGAAAAAAGAAAAAATAAGAGAAAAAAAATATGCAAATTTGTGATCCAAAGTATTCTGTTCAGAGGGATTTCTTGTTATTCACTCTTTCAAAAGAGCTTGTAAAGATTCCAGGTCAAGCTGTATTTGTAATCCAGGGAAGTCTGATGACTTCAAAGACAGTTTTTATTTATAACTAGCTGTATCCAGCCATTTGTTGCTGTGGCTCAGCCTGGTAAAAGTGTGTGTTGCTTTTATGTCCAACAGATGGTGCTGTTTTTCAAAAAAAGCATGTTTTACCTGTCACAGGTGTGACATTTATATAATATAGGTATATAAAAACACACGCATATTTGAATTGAACATTGTGTCAAAATTTCAAAGCAATCGGTGAAGAACTTTCGGAGATTTAAGATTTTGAACAAACGAACATTTACATTTTTATTTATATAGATTGTAATCCATCCTGTAAGACAGGGCAATCCAAAAAGAGTCTTTCTTTTCCAGCCATAATCTTCAGGACTTTAAAATCCAAGGACACCAAAATGTTTAAACTATAAGCAATGTCTGGGCATACAACCAAGTTTTACTCCAACTCAACTCAATAAGATAAAGGCAAAAGAAAAAAGCAAAAACTGCTGTAGTTCTCAGTTATGCGACTAGATGTCATTAGATGTCCATTCCCACCATACTTTGAAAAAGTTTAAGAAGTTAAAAACTCGATGGTTTCTAAACAAGAAATAAACAAAAAAAAGATTTATAAAACCAAGGGTTTTCCAAGTTATCCTTCTTTTATGCCTCAGTCATCTTCACAGTATTGTTATAAGTCAGTTTTAATTTCCCCAAAACTTAAACCACCACTTATAGTTCAGGAGGGAGAGGTAAGGAAAAAAATCCCTCCTCCCTGGAGCTTAGGGATTTGAATGCTGTTGAATGCTGTTTCCCAGAATCGGTATTTCCACATGTAGAGAGATAAGGAAAGTAGTCTCACCCAGATCAGCTGTTTTGCCTTCCGCTTTAAAATTTGTTGTCTCCGATGATCAGGTGCTTCTGGCAGACCGCATGGGTGCAGTCAGCCTTTCTTCCTGTCTGTCCCGAGGGCTGCTTTGGATCAAGCAGGCCAGCTACTGCTGGCCCACGATCTGCAAAATTTCACCCTTTGGCAAGTCACCTCTATGGGGCAACTTTTGTTCCTTTTGGACTCCCCAGCTGGTAGAAATCGGGCTTGGAGAAGGGAGATTCATTCCCCAGCGCCCATCTTGCAGCAACGTCACCGGAAACTCCAGTAATTTTTTTCTTGATACATTCTTTGCACTACTGCACAAAACCGGAAGCCTATTCTGTAACTGTTTTTCTTGCCTAAGTATAGGACCTTACTTTTCTCATCACCAAATGGCACTTTGTTGGCTAGGACTTTCCCATCCTCTTTAACATATATATGAAACCCCTGATGAAATCTGCAGCTTGGGATTCAGTATCATCATTATGCTGATGATGCCCAATTATATCTATATTTCTTTTATTGCAGTTCAGAAATGCAATAAATAAATAAATATCTTTTGTCCTTAAGCCAGCCAAGTAAGAGTGTCGAGATCCTGTCCCAGTGCCAAGAAGCCATGCAGATCTGGATGAGGAGGATAATTGGCTATGGATGAGGAGGATGAGTGGCTGTGGCAATTAAGATCTCTCCAGCCCAGGGATTTTTTACATATAGTTATGGACTATGTAGCACTTCTCCTTCTTGAAGAAGTGACAGCTGTAGCCAAGGGGGGCTGTGTACAGCTCCCTCTGATGTGTCAGTTGTGTTCTTCCTGGATTGGGAAGCCCTTCAGTCATGACTTGATTACTGCAATGCTTTGGGGTGAGATTAAAGGTGATGTTTATCAAGTAATCCCTATATGCCATAGGGACAGATTTTGAGGGATTATCTATTTCCCATGGTTTATGCCTGGTTGGTATATGCTGATAGAGTTGGCACACTCCATGTGCCTTTACACCGTGCCATCAATAAACTTTAAGAAAGCAGGCCTTTTCTGTCATGGCATCTGTCATCTGGAATGAGATCTGCCCTGAAATCTTCAATTGGTTGTAAGGCCTTGAACACCTGATTGTTCTCCCAGGCCTTGGGTAAAGATGGATGAAACCCCTTGGATGAAATTTTGTCTCTGTTTTTGTATAGGATCATCAGAGTTCATCTTTTTTGTTCTGTATTGTGATTTTTTTAATTATATTGTGAGTTACGCAGTCAGTTTGGAATTAGGGAACACCTACAATGAAATAACTAAAATAAGATTTCAAAAGTTGGAAACTCGCCATAGCCTTTGGTAAAATAGTGCTATCTGAAGTTTTGTGTACAGAATGTCTTAGGTTTTGGAACATCTTATATATGCTCTTAAAGCAGCTGCTTTGTCACTGCCTGGTGATAACAGACACTTGCCTAATTCCATACCTTTTAATGTTGGAGGGAGACTGATGGTGGTAAGCTTCACATTTTGCCTGACTGTGCAAATATATAATTCAGTCTCTTCATCTAACATTTTGGATGCATGAGTCTTGAGAACAGTAGTGGCTTGTAGAGGAGAATCATAAATGTTTTAGCATTAGCATTAATATTATTTTCTTCCACAAAAACATTCAGATGGCTATTATTTAAAAAAGTTGCTATAACTAAAATCACTATTTTAATATTATCATTTAACATTATATATTTAAACAGCTGGCAGTTATAGCAGGAGCTAGATTCCTATTGCTACTGAGAAATATATGCAAGATTATAGCCAGCTTGAAGAACTACATTACTATATGCCCCTTACAAAAATTCAAACCAAACCAAAGCTGTAAAATGTTTGCCAATTTTGAATATGTTTTCCTAATATTCAAGCTTCACATGGAATTACTGCAAAGTTCAGTATGCCCCAATTTATATCAATGAAATGAACTGAATGTTTATCATACATTATACAAGCAGGGGTGTACCAAAAGTGCTTTTCAAAATACAGTTGGACTTTCTTGTTTTTTCCTTGAAGTCGTTTTGCTTCTCATCCAAAAAGCTTCTTCAGAAGAACCGAAGAAGCTTCTTGGATGAGAAGTGAAACATCTTCAAGGAAAGAACAAGAAAGTCCATTTGTATTTTGAAAAGCATCTTTGGTACACCCCTGCTTGTATAGTGTATGATAAACATTCAGTTTGTTCAGTTCAGTTGCATTTTGAAAAACATCTTTGGGGCAACCATGACCTGGATGACTCAGAACTCCATAGACAAGCAAGGGTGTAACAGTTCCTTACTTTATCTAATTACATAATTACAAAATTACATAATAATAGAGCTTGGAGGTCTTCTAATCCAATCCCCTGCTCAAACAGGAGACCCCAGACTATTCTGGAGAAATGGCCTATCTGTTCTTGAAAACCTTCAGTGATGGAGCATCAGAACTTCTGGAGGCAAGCCACTGATTAATTGTTCTCACAGATAGGAAGTTTCTCCTTAATTCTAGGTTGAATCTCTCTTTGATAAGCTTTCATCTGTTACTACTTGTGCTGCCTGTAGGTGCTTTGGAGAATAGTTGACCCCCCATTTCTGTGTGAGAATCTCTCAAATACTGGAAGACTGCTATCATGTCACTTCTAGTCCTTCTCTTCATTAGACTAGAATAGCTAGTCCTGCAACCATTGATTGTAGGATTTAGCTGCCAATCCCCTTATGATCTTTGTTGCTCTTCTCTGCACTCTTTCTAGAGTCTCAGCATCTTTTTTGTACACTGTGTATTCCACATTTTATTATCTTACCAAGAAGCAGGTTGTGGTCTACTTTGTAAAATGCCTTACTGAGATCCACAGCATTTCACTGATCCACTAATTTAATCACTTTGTCAAAGAATACAATAAGATTAGTCTGGCATGATCTATTTTTTGACAAACCCATGTTTGCTTCTAGTAATATCTTTGCTTGTTTCTATGTGTTTGCAGCTCCTTGCATGATTATCTTTTCCAGGATTGTCCCAGGTATTGATGTCAGGCTGTTTTGTCTGTAGTTTCCTGGACCCATATATGAAGCAAATTGTTATGCCTTCACAGCCTCAATGATTTCAACAAAGCTAATCCATGTTACTTTGCAGAAACTGAAGTTTACTTACTATCATATTACTATGTGAATCTTGGATAGGGTTAACCAACCAAGAGCCCATACTATACATTTCCCAGAACATCTAAAACCACACTACAGAAAGTTGAATGTGGATTTCTGATTTATAGACGCACAATGCAGTGGCATGGTTAAATAGGTTTATTAAGCCTACAGCATCTATTTCTATTACAGAAAGCCTTCCATCCTGGAAAACTAAAAAACAGACTGAATATTTTTACTACACTTTTCTAATGATGTGACTGCATGTATGTTGTAATTGCTTGAGAAAGAAGGATCTGAATTATGAACCTCACTGATAATATTTCTAATTAGAACATCAGGAAGCAAGACACAATGATATGCCATCTGATATCTTGGTGACTATTAGTGTAGCAGAAGAGTGATAGTTATGATTTATTGCATGACTAGCTGCTCTCTTGCTGAATATTGCAGGTCTGTGACACTAGTGCCACCAAACATTCTGATGCACCCTGAATAGTCCCACATCATTCATAAACTGAGAATTGCCATGAAACTATACGATATTGATAGCCAATGATCAGTAGCTTACTAAAAAGGCTATCCCATTCATCCTCTTTCTCTTCATCCTCCTCCAGGACATGGAACTGAAGCACATTGTTTAAGTGGAGGTTTCGGAGAAGTTCTTCACAGTAAAATGGGTTTCCATGACTCCTTTGTATTAAAAATCTGTAAGTAATGTGGAGAGGGAAGGAGAGAGAAAGAGAAAGAGAAAGGGGGAGGAGGTGTGCAGGCAAACAGAGGGAGAATAATGATCATAGATAAATGTCAGGTTTAAGGCATAGTGTAATGCACTGTGCTGAATTACAATGGTGTTTCCAACTTCCATTTCAGCAGCAGGCAAGTTGTAAACATAATAAATTCCAGTCTTCCCCAGGCTTCTGAAACTTTAGTAGTTGTGCACAAGGCTACCTAGAACTGGTTGTAATACATGTTCACTGCTAGGGATCCCAGAGATGAAAACAGGCACTGTAGAGATTGCTCTCATTAGTTGGCATAGCGTAGGATTTTTTAAAGAAACAGCAATGGCATGGTTTACAAATCTCTCTAAATTCCAAGATGAAAGAAGCCGCATTAGTTTTTGTATTATATGTAACCCCAAAATAGTTGTGCTTTACTGGCATGGCCTGAGCTACTCTTTCTGAAGTATTTTGTAGATGACCTTGTCAGTTGAGCAAGAAAGTCTCTTTAACTTAGAAGAAGTCAGGTAATTTTGCTTGAAATAAAAGTTTCAGACTTTTTGCTTTAAATGATAACACTTTGCATTTCCTGCTGATTATCTTTGCCTTCAACTTAATAGGAACAGATAATTTCTTACTTACGTTTCAAGCTCCCTAGCAATACTGACCACTCCAAGGTCTTGGCAGGCTTTCTGAATAATTACTGAAGGACTTAATTCCCTTAGCTGAATAAAAGTTGTGCTTGGGTTATTCAGGATTTGGGCTGCACTGGAACAAAGTATTCGTCCCGTGTGATTGATAGGAGACAAAGCCATAACAACAAAGATCGGAACACTCTTAAGTAAGTTATCCAGGAAATCCCAAGAGGCTTTATCAATAAACTGAGCTTCATCAATTGCAAAAATGAGGACTTCCTTTTCTGCTGCCTAAAACAACAATAACACATATTGTGCACAGTAAGATGGTGCTATATCCAGAATCGTTGTCATCACAGTTTCTAGAATTCTTACTTACTGCTATTAAATGCTTCTACTAATGCTAAACTATACTCTAAGAATTTGCCATTCTTTAATCTTAGAAGTCTATGACTAATGTTGTTTCCATGCCTTAACTAAAACTGGTGATATTGCCAGAGGTTAATAGAAAGAACTGGATCAGTGTTTTCCTGGATCTGATCTACAATATGGATTCACTTGCATCCAGTGAAGTACATAAAATCAGTACAGGTTGTTGTGAAAAGGATAAACTCACTATGTTTATCAGACTCCTAGCTTAACACTCATTCAGCAAATGTTCGAAGTTATGATGGCATTGAAAAAATGGACATGTTTGGTCCTCAATTTTACAACTGTTGCCAAGCCCCTAAGGTCACATGATTAAAATTTGGGCCTGCCTGCATTTACAACTACCCCACACATAATGCTGCCACCAGGTGACTTTTCTTCCTGTCATTCTTCTTTATATGACCATTGTGTTTGTTGCAGCACTGTGGCTTCTTGTGGCAATGCTGGAGTGGCTGGAGCGTTATGCTGTAGTGAAATGTCATACTGCAGCAGTAGGATGCCATGCCATGCTGCAGCACTTCTCACACATTGGGGCTGGGGCTTCATGCTGCAATGCTGGGGCAGCATGGCACATGGTATCAGTAGAAGTGGCTTCAGGTCACAATGCACTAATGGGCCCTCACACCATGGCAATGAGATTTCTCATCATGGCACTGGGCCAAGTGACCATACCACAGCATAGTATTGGAGCTTTACACCATGTTGAGGTGACAAGGTGGCTTGCCTGGCATGGAACTTGAGGTGTCACTCCTCGATGGCAGTAAGGAGTGATGGTAGGCTGAAAGAGATAAAGGCCTGAAGCTTCTACTTCAGCTCAGCACAACCACCACTGCCAAAGAAGGCCACTGTGCAGAATGACCAAAGGGGCAGAGATGGGGGTAGTTAAAGAGGAGGCAGTCCCTTCGCTTGGAAAAAACAAGGCTCAAGACTGGGAGTGACCAAGCTAGGAATGGCTTGGATCAGGGCAGGTCTTTGCCTAACAACTACATGGGATTCACTTAACAATGGCAATAAAGACTGGCAAAACTGTCAGTGCTAAGGAGGCAGTCACATAATCTCTTGCTTAAGGATGCACCACTTAGCAATGGTGTTGCTGGTCTCAATTGTGATAATTAAGCAAGGACTGCATAGAGAAGATAATCACACCTTTATCCTTTATAGACCATGTTTTGCACAAGAAAAACCTTTACTTACATTAATCAGAATTTTTAAAAGCATCGTTTCAATCTCCTTATTCTTTCTGTCATTGTCCATTTGAGAAACCACTTCTGATGTAGGAAACTGAGCAGAAAAAGAAATAAATCTCATAATTATTTGATTAACAATATTTCTGCCAATAATACTTTCTTATAATAATTAGGTAACCCTGAAATCATTTAAACATATTTATCACATTTATTCATAAAATGAATGTTCAATTTGTAAATTGTTTTATAATTAGACATTCTGAGCAAATACTAAATCTGTGAAGCTTTAGCAAATGATCTCTACCTTTATATTGCCTTTCTCTGGCACTGTATCTACACCTGCTTTTCATTGCAAAGCATTCATAAGAGAAAAGATCTTCCATTCTTCCATCTTTACCTTAACATGAAAAAGGTTGTTGAAAAGGCATAGATATTGTTCTTCTATAACTCCACGCAGCTTGCTCAGAAGGATGTACTGCCTTGCATCATAGGTTTTACAGACATCCACCCCCAGGAACATTGCCATCAGTGTCCGGACAGCAAAAAAGTTGTGCCATGCATTTATCTTTGTCAGCTCCATTGCCACAACCCTGCTCAATTACATGGACAAATGAAAATCTTGACTTGAAAGTAATCAATCAGAAGCAGATTATTGTTTCAATTTGTGCAACTAAAACAAAAAAATCATACCAGTATTGAATTTTGGTACATTAACTGCAATGATTATATTGAAGAAGTTTTTCCTACATCATTAAGTAAGAAAATGTCTCCAGACATCTAGGAATATGAGGAAGAGCTTCCAGCTCATGCCTCTCATCTGAATATCAAGGACTGCCCTTACCTTCATTGTTTGATTGAACATTTGTGGGGTCAATGAAACATTTCCTTAGCTCTCTGCAATAATTTTGATTCATGCAAGATATTAATAAAGGACCCAGATTACTATAACAATTCCTTCCAATTAGTTATCTGCCTATTTAAAGTTTACCTTAAGGCTTTACTAAGGCGGCGTGATGGCTCTGTGGTTAAGACACTGGGCTTGTCAGTTGGAAAGCCAACAGCCTGGGTTTGAGACCCGAGTACCATGCGATGGGGATGAGCGCCTGTCTTCACCTAGTTCTTGCCCACCTAAGAGTTTGAAAGCATGTAAAATGCAAGTAGATAAATAGGTACCACTTTGATGGGCAGGTAACATTGCTCACTGACATCATGCTGGCTACATGACTGTGAAAATGTCTTGAGTGCTGGCTCACAGCCTCGAAATGGAGATGAGTGCTGCCCCCTATGGTCATCTTGACAAGCAGAGTAAAATTCCTTTCCTCCTTTAAGGCCTTACTAACAATAATATATGTGTACTAATATATCTTTGTGTATGTGTGATTTTACTTCTACCTTGGGTGAAAAAATGTGGACCTGCTTCACACATGAGCAAAGTTATAATACACTATATTTAATCTGAGCTAAATATGCTGGATAAATTCAGCTAATTATGAGTTTATTCAAAGAATAATGACTAAGTATACCATCAGTTAATAAATGTGTAATTCAAATCAAAAGCTACATATACAGAATATGCTAACTCAAATTTAGCGTTACCAGAATTAAAGCCTTCAGGAATATGAATACAAAGGAATTAATACTTTTTAATAATGAAATACAAAACATATAAAGGAAAGGAGATTACAAATGTTCAAGTTAGCTTTGAAAAGATTGAGGAACAAGAGACATTATTGGTGAAATATATTGGATGATAAAGTCAAAGAATATTCAGAAGCAGTTAATATCTATTTCATTGAAGGGCCTTTGACTGTATTGACTATGTCAAGGTGTGGAAGGTGCTTAGGAAAATGGGAACATTAGAACAGGTCATTGTCCTCATGTGAATCTTAGACAGAACAGGAAGCCACAGTACAGACAGAAATATGGCAGAACTGACTGGTTCCTGTTCAGTAAAGGAGTGAGATGAGATTAGATCAGACATGTCAAACTCGCGACATCATGTGACGTCACGCAATGTATCAGAGCTTTTTCGCCATTGCCGGCAATGGGGTGGGCACAGCTCTGGTATGATGAAACTGGCCTGCAGGCCGGAGTTTGACACCCCTGGATTAGATAGTATTCTTATTTATTCAGCAGATATCATGTGACTGCTTAGCAACAACAATCCTGACAGTCCCAGTTACAGTCATTAATCAAATCCCAGCCAGCTTTACAGAGGGACAGATCTCAGTCCAAGTCATTCCTGCCTCAGTCTCTCCCAGCCTTGAACCTTGATAAGGTAAAAGACTGCCTCCCCTTCAACTCCCCCCTCCCCACTTCTGCCCACTTGGCTGTTCTGCACCCTGAATCCTACTGCCTCTGCCGGCCCTTCTGCCCTTCACTTTGTGTGATCAGCAGCAGCAGGAAGAAGAAGATAGCAAAGGTCAGCTGTGGGCCAGTGGAGCATAGGATGGCAGGGCCAGCGGAGTGCAGGGCAGCAAGGCCACAGAGATGATGAAGTGCAAGTATACCAAAAGGGGAAGATAGGTGTGTGGGGGGGGATTTGAAGCATCCCTGTCATTGTAATTGTGAGTGGACTGCCAAATGCCCAAATTTTGATCACGTCATCATCTGGGCACTGCAATGGCCAGAATTTTGAGGACCAGACATAACTACCATTTGTTCAAAGCCACCATAACTTTGAATGACTGCCAAATGAATGGTCCTTAAACAAGGACTGCCTGTATATATATTATGGAAGCCAAGATTGGAAGAAGATTATGTGAATTTAAAACTGGGGGAAGAAATATCAATAACCTACATTATACTGATGACACTACTCACAGCAATATGAAAAATAAATAATTTCCAATGGTGGGAAACATGGGACTAAAATTAAATATAAAGAAAACCAAATTAATAACAGGTACAGAAATCCCTCTTTGAATTCCTAATGAAGATGCAGAAATGAAAGATAGTTTTACCTTTTTTGAAGACTATGAATTCTAAAGGAGCCAGAAGTCAAATATGCTACAGATACTAACACTGGTAGGGGAGCAATGAAAGATTTAGAAAAGATACTCAGATGTCATGTTGTGTCAATGTCTAGAAAGGCTGGCAATGGTTTTTCTTGTTATACTCTATGGAAACAAAAGTTGGACTTTGAAAAAGTATGATTTAAAAAATAATGCTTTTCTAAAGCTGTGAGGAAGAGGAAGAAACCCATAAATAAACAATTTATCACAGAAATACCATCAACCTCTAATGACCTCCTTTCAGGCCCATAGAGTCTTAGAACCACTGGCACTTGTCACTGCTCAAGGCTACACACACAAAACAATATACTTGTAATGTTCAGAACTGAGCCAGGACCAGGGAAAAATGAAAAGATTGGAGAGAAGAAAGTGAATTTCTGAAAATATGTAACCAACAGATTTAAAAAGCACCAACTTTTGTCCAGGAGCCTGTCCTAAATAGACAATTTCAGTTATTAGTTGGCTTTTTCCATATCCCATGAGACCTTCATATATTATAACATGGCTCAATTTAGATTCTTTAAAATTTTCCAGTAAGTTTTGAAAGATGTCAGTTTCCTTCTTGCGACCTGGAAGAAAATAATAAAGGAAAACAAAGAACAAAAGAATTATGTTGTATATTAAAACAGGCATTCACAAAATGAATTAGCTTTTGAATGAGAAATTATATCAAATAATATACCACTGGCTAAAGGGTTGGTGTCGCCAAGAAAACTTTGGTTTCCTGGACCATTGACTACATTTCCTATGTGAAGGACTCTTGGCAAGGGATGGGCTGCACCTCACTAAAACAGGGGAAAATGTACTTGGAAAAAGACTGGCCCAACTCATCAGGAGGGCTTTAAACTAAAATTGAGGGGGAAGGGTGACCAATCTTTAGAATCTCTAGAACACAAAATCAGTCATAAATTCCAAGAAAACAAATCAAGCAATGAGGTAGGGAGTGATGAGGAAAAAAGAAAAACTCCAAAAACAATCAGGAGATGCAGGAAACATATCCAAAGACAGGCATAAAGATCTTAAATGCTCATATACAAATGCTCAAAGCTTGAGGTACAAACAGGGTGAACTAGAAGCAATAGTACATGAGGGCAGGTATGACATAGTTGGCATTACAGAAACCTGATGGGACAAAATCCATGACTGGAATGTACTGATGGATGGATACAAATTGTTCAAAAGAAATAGATCTACAAAAAGAGGAAGGAGAGTTGCACTATATCTACAGAAAAGCACATGATCCAAGATAAAATCTGTTCAGAATGTATATGGGTCAATCTAAAAGGAAAAAAAGTGACATTGTCATAGGTGTATATTACAGGCCACCCAACCAATCTGAAGAAATAGATGAACTCTTTGCCAATCAGTTAACAAACAAACTTCAAAAGAGCTGATTTTAACAAACTCAGAGAGAACCTAGGAAAGATTCCATGTATGAAAATTCTAAAGGGGAAAACAACGCAAGAAGCATGGGAAACTCTGAAAAATATGATCATAAAAACCCAGTCCAGCACAATACCACTGAAAAAAAAAGCCAAGAAATTCAAGAAGAAACCAGCATGGCTGCACAAAGATCTCTCTGACAAACTGAAAGACAAAAAGGACAAGTACAAAAAATGGAAAGAGGGACACATAACTAAGGCTGATTATCAGCAGACAGCCAGAACATGCAAAGATGAAGTCAGGAAAGCAAAGGCTTAGAATGAACAAAGACTTGCAACAGAAATCAAGGACAATAAAAAAAATTTCTTTCAACATCTTAATAACAAGAAAAAAGTCAAGGAAACTGTAGGTCCACTAAAGAGAGAAGATGGCAAGGAAGTAACAGGCAGTAGGGAGAAAGCAGAACTGCTTAACTAATTCTTTGCACCAGTCTTCACACAAAAAGAAATTATAGCACAACATACCAAAAAAAATACTGCGAAAGACAAACTAGAAACAAAAATTAAAATAAGCAAGAAAATGGTAAGAGAACACCTATCCGACCTTGACAAATATAAATCACCGGGACCTGACAGATTACATTCCAGAGTTCTGAAGGAACTGGCAGATGTTATCTCAGAACCATTGCACCATATCTTTCAAAAATCCTAGAGCACTGGGGAAGTACCTGATGATTGGAAAAGGGCTGATGTGGTTCCCATCTTCAAGAAAAAAAACAGACCCAGGATCCTGGAAAAGATAATCAAAAAATAGATCTGCGAACAACTAAAAGCAAACAAAGTAGCCAGCATAGGTTTGTCAAAAACAGATCATGCCAAACCAATCTTATTTCATTCTTTGATAAAGTGACTAAATTAGTAGACCAGCAAAACACTGTGGGCATAGTGTACTTAGACTTTAGTAAGGCATTTGACAAAGTAGACCATAACCTGGTGCTTAGTAAGCTAGAAAAAGGTGGGATAAACAACAACACCATCAGATGGATCTGTAGCTGACTGACAAACCATACTCAGCAAGTAGTGCTCAATGGTACTACATCCACATGGAGAGAAGTAAGCAGTGGGGTACCACAAGACTCCGTCTTTGGCCCAGTACTCTTCAATATCTTCATGAATGACTTAGACGAGTGAATAGGAGAACTCATCAAATTTTCAGATGACACTAAATTGGCAGGAATAGCCAAAACCCAAGAAGACAACCTCGGGGTTCAAAAAGATCTTGACAAACTTGAACAATGGGCCCTATCCAACAAAATCAGTTTTAATGTGGAGAAAAGCAAAGTTTTACATTTAGGCAGGAAAAAACCAAAGGTTTAAGTACAGATTAGGCGAGACCTAGCTCAAAAAGAGCAACTGTGAAGGAGACCTTGGAATTCTAGTGGGTGATCACTTGACAATGAGCCAGCAGTGTGTAGCAGCAGCCAAAAAAGCTAATACAATCTTGGGTTGTATAAACAGAAGCATAGAATTAAGATCACGTGAAGTATTAGTACCACTTTATAAAACCCTAGTAAGATCACACCTGGAATACTGCAACCAGTTTTGGTCACCATACCACAAAAAAGATGTTGAGACCTTGGAAAAAGTTCAAAAAAGAGCAACTAAAATGATCAAAGGCCTGGAGACTAAAACATATGAAGAACGGCTGCAGGATTTGGATTTGGCTAGTCTAAAGAAAAGAAGAAACATGGGAGACATGATAGCAGTGTTCCAGTATTTGGGGGGCTGCCACAAAGAAAAGGGCATCAAACTATTCTCCAAAGCAGCAGAGGAAAAGACAAGAAACAATGGTTGTAAACTGACCAAAGAGAGAAGCAATCTGGAATTAAGGAGAAACTTCCTAACAGTGAGGGCAGTTAACCAGTGGAACAGCTTGCCTTCTGAAATCGTGGGCACTCCATCACTGTAGATTTTTAAGAAGAGACTAGACAGTCATTTATGTGAAATGGTATATGTTCTCCTGCTCAAGCAGGGGGCTGGACCAGAAGACCTCCAAGGTCCCTTCCAGCTCTATTGTATTCTATTGCATGGTTGTAATATTCATCACAGGTACTAAGCAGAAGAAATGTATATCTCTCTGTATTTATCTCTCTGTGTACATATGCATGCAAAACAACCACAACTTATATTTAGATAATATTGTGACCTTTTCTGAGATTCTTTAGAGAAACCTTTCAGCAATTTCCTTCCAGACATGTTCTTCTTCCATAGACAATAAATCCTGCCTATGTCAAAGAGAAAAATCAGCAGTGGTTGAAGGTTGGACAGCAGAGAAAAAATGGTCCCCTGTTTTGGATGTCTTCTAGTTCAACTCTCTGCCCAATGCAGGAGATCTTATTCCATCCCAAACAAATGGTTGTCCAATATTTTCTTGAAAACCTCCAGTGATAGTGATCCCACAACTCCAGGAGGCAAGTTGTTCCACTGATTAATTGTTCTCATTGTCAGGAAATTTCTCCTTACTTCTTGGTTGGATCTCTCTTTAATGAGCTTCCATCCATCACTCAAATTCTTCTCTTCATAAAGCTAGACATACCTACTTCCCTGAACAATTTTAGCCTCTATACTCCTAATCATCTTAGTTGTTCTTCTCTGCTCTCTTTTTAAGGTCTCTGTTGTGTCCTGAGCCTGCAGAAGCAGGCTCGGGATGATGCAAGAGTCCCGGACATTGCAAAAGCTGCCCAGGACCAGACTGAGTGGCGCCGGCCTTGCGCGCATGCGCGAGGCGGGAAAAGACTGCTTGCTATTGGTTGTGATTGCCCGGGGATCTGGGAGTATAAAAGAGGCCTGCATGCCTCTGCTCTTGTTGGTTGGTAGTTGTAACAGAGTGAGAATAAAGATCTGTTCAGTAACATGACTTGCCTCCTTTGCCATTTATCTCCGGACTTAACACTGGCGACGAAGGTGGGATTTAGTCTAGATAGCTAGGGAAGCTTAAAGACTCACCAAAAGAAGTCCGGAAGAGGGACGACGGCGTTGAAGTCAGCGTCTATCCTGCCAGTACAGCATCGCTGGAGAGTGAGTGCGGCTGAAGAAAACCCTGTCCCTTGATCATGGCGAAAACCGGTCGTTTATCTGAATTTGATGTCTCTCACCCGGAAAAATGGGAATCTTACGTTGCAAGGGTGGAGACTTACTTCCAAGTGAATCAGATAAGGGAAGATGGACTAAAGGCTGCCACAATGTTGTGCGTTTGTGGGCAAGACGCCTTTGAGATCGCCGAGAATCTAGTCGCTCCGGCCTCGCTAGAAGCTGTTTCATACTCTGATCTAAAGAAACTTTTGAAAGAACACTTCCAGCCCAAGCAATCTGTTATTGCCTGGAGGCACACATTTGAACTGAGAGATCAGCGAGCTGGGGAATCAGCAAAAGAATTTATTGCAGCATTGAGAAGAGCAGCTAAACCGTGCGAGTTCAAGGACTTAGAAGAAAGGCTGCGTGATCGTTTTGTATGCGGACTGAGGAACAGAGACTTACAGCAGAAGCTGTTTGCTAAGGAAGATGTCTCTTTCCAAGATGCTCTGCGAGAGGTTACGGCAGAGGAAGCTGCAGGCGGAGCAGTAAAGAATCTGCGGCCCATTCAAAGCGCTCCAGAGACTGCAACCATCTACAAGGAGGACGTGCGGGAGGACTCGGAAGAGGATCCTGAAGATGAAGTGGACAAGCTTTATCAAGCAGCCGGAAGGAGGCCCAAGGATCGTCCGGACAAAGGCCCAGCTGAGCTTTGATGCTTCGGATGCAGAGGTCACCACAAGCGGGCGGAATGTCGGTTCCGTTCTGCCATCTGCAGAGCGTGCGGCAAGAAAGGCCACAATGCAGCTGTTTGCCTGAATCGACAGAAGGTACAACCGAAGGAAGAATTGAATCTGAAAGGTACCAGGATCCCCAGCCAAAACAGGGTGGGTTTCTGTGCAACACGCAGAAATATATTAAGGATTGGCACACACAAGCCTCTTAAAAAGAAATTGTCCCTTAAAGTAAGGTTGCAAGGGGTTCCATTGTCTATGGAACTGGACACGGGGTCTGCCCTATCCATAATTTCCCTCAACACATTCCACAAAATCTGCAGCAGCAGTGGCCAGCAAACTACGCTCAGGCCTTCTAATGTAATTCTTACTGACTTTCAAAATTCCAAGGTGTGCGTTAAGGGGGAGGCCACCCTTAAGGTACAGTATAAGGATTTTGAAGGTCCCTTAGATGTGCTGGTTGTTGGGGGTGAGCGCACGAGTCTGATTGGACTCGATTGGTTTGAGGCCTTAGGAATCCAGGTAATAGGGTTGCACAAATTGCAAATGGAGACCCTAGCAGATGTCTGCAAGTTTGCTGATGTGTTCAGCTCTGAGCTAGGATCCTACAAGGGACCTCCAGTTTCACTAAAGCTAGATTCAACTGTACAGCCCATAAGGGTTAAACTTAACAAGGCCCTACAGCAACATGCTTATCCAGTGCCTGTGGTGAGCCACATTTTGGCTTCCCTTAAAGAGGGTAAGATTTTTGCAAAGCTAGACCTGGCTCAAGCGTATCAACAGTTGCCTGTTGATGATGCAGCAGCAGAGGCTCAGACTATTGTTACCCATAGAGGGGCTTTCAAGGTGAAAAGGTTGCAGTTTGGGGTGAATGTAGGCCCTGGCATTTTTCAAAGTGTAATGGAAAACACCTTGAGGAGTATTCCTGGTGTGTGTCCTTATTTTGATGACGTCCTCATCGCAGGGGACTCACCTCAAATGCTGGCAGAAAGGTTAAGGGCTGTTTTGCTTCGTTTCCGAAGAGCAGGCCTTAAGTTAAAACAGGACAAGTGTAAGATTGGTGTCCATTCCACTGATTTCCTGGGCTTCAGGATAGATACTCAGGGCATCCACCCTTCTGATGCTAAGCTCAAAGCTATTCAGCAGGCCCCAAGCCCTAAGTCTAAGGGTGAATTACAAGCCTTTTGGGGCTTATTGAATTTCTATCATGCTTTTCTGCCTCATAAAGCTGCTATTGCTGAGCTCCTACACAGACTTTTAGACAAAAATGCTTGTTGGCAGTGGACCAAAGTCCATGAAACCAGTTTCAATGAGGTTAAGGCCTTGCTTACATCCAATGCGGTGTTAGCTCACTTTAATGAGAAGTTACCAGTGTGTCTGGCTTGTGATGCTTCCCCCTATGGTGTGGGAGCTGTGCTGAGCCATCTGACGGCTGAGGGGACTCAGGTCCCTATGGCATATTATTCTAGAACGTTGTCTGCTGCTGAGCGTAACTATGCTCAAATTGACAAGGAAGCTTTGGCCATTGTGGCTGGAATTAAAAAATTCCATGATTTTATTTATGGCCGTCATTTTACAGTCTTTACTGACCACAAGCCTTTGCTGGGGTTGTTTACCACGTCCAAACAAACCCCACACATCCTTTCCCCTCGCATGCTGCGATGGTCCATTTTTTTGTCAGCTTATGACTTCTCACTAGTTCACAAACCTGGAAAGGAAATGGGTCATGCTGATGGCCTAAGTAGACTGCCCTTGCCTGCTGTGGAGCCTGATCCTGCTCCTGCTGTACACATATTGTCCATTCAGGATTTGCCGGAGTCTCCCCTTAACGCTAGGGATGTGGCTGCTGAAACTGCCACCGATCACGCGCTTAAACGCGTGCTAACATGGGTGCTGTCAGGTTGGCCTGACAGATGCCCAGAGGAGGATTTCCACCGCTTTTGGGTTAAGAGGCACGAGTTGTCCACGTTCAATGGCTTCCTCCTCTGGGGTTCTAGAGTTGTGATTCCAGCCTCATTGAGGTCTAGGATCTTAGTTTCTTTACATGAGGGTCACCCTGGGATTGTCAGGATGAAAGCGCTTGCGCGCAGCCATTTGTGGTGGCCTGGCATTGATAAGGACATTGAGGCCCAGGTACAGGGGTGTCACACATGTCAGCAGTCCAGGCCGGAAATGCCTGGAAATGTTCATAGGTGGGAGGAAACACACACTCCGTGGTCTAGAATACATATAGATTACACTGGGCCCTTTCAGGGGCAATTCTTCCTGGTTGTTGTGGATAGCCATTCCAAGTGGCTGGAAGTTGTCCCTGTGTCATCCACCACTACTGCCAAGACCATCCAGGTGTTGAGAAGCAATTTTGCCGCCCATGGTCTTCCAGATGTCTTGGTATCGGATAATGGTCCCCAATTTACTTCTGCTGAGTTTCAGGTTTTCCTACAAGCCAACATGATTCGCCACGCGACCTCAGCTCCATTCCACCCGTCCACCAACAGTCTGGCTGAACGGATGGTCCGCATCACCAAGGACGCTCTCAAGAAACTGACTTATGGCAACTGGCATCACAGGTTGTCTGACTTCCTTCTAGCCCATCGTACTACTCCGTGCACTGCCACGGGTAAGTGCCCGGCTGAACTCTGTTGGGGTCGCCAGCTTGTGACTAAATTGGGCAGGCTGCATCCGGAGCGAATAGCTTCACAGGTGTCCCATCCACACGCACCACGGGTCCTTCACGTGGGTGATGCTGTCTGGACCAGGAATTACGGGCCTGGCCACCTCTGGGTCCCAGCTGTGGTCTGCAAGGTCTCGGGGCCGCTGTCCTACGAGGTGTCCTTGGACATATTGATCAGCTGCGTCTGAGGCTGGACTCATCTCGTTTTTCTCCTCGGCCTTCTCTGGGGGGGGGAGAAGGAGCGGGGAGTGCATTCTGGGGATCAGTATCAACATTCGGCACTGGCTGTTGAGGACACCATGGGTACTCAAACCCCAAGTGCCGCAAGTGCTCCAAATAGGAATTCATGGGGCAGGGGGCAAACATACAACCCCACACTCACTCCAGCCTGGGAGTCACACCGGAGGTATCCTCACTATCCACAACTCAACAACAATACTCCAGACAAGGAGACTGACTGGGAGCATACTCATAACTCACAGCATACAAGAGAGCAGG